>NC_081181.1:114801697-115101697 GCF_029867415.1 Vicia villosa | reverse complement strand
ATAAGACAGTTCTATGTTCTTTACCCAAGAATCCCCTCACAAGGTTAGCTCTAGATTTTTTGGATATAACATAACCTCTACAGATGGAACGGGTTCTAAAGGTCCTTGGAGTTAGCGACGAAATCAGATTTCTGCCATGCGATGGGCAAACCATCTTATGACAAATTTCATGACTAAGTCTCCTCCAAGTGGGGTTCTCGTATTAGCCATTCAAGGTGTTCACCTTGGGGACTAGCACTACACAACCACCTCCTAACTTATGCTTTTCTCTTGTTTTTCAAAGCTCGGGTTGAGAGCTTCACTCAAATATCATTCCCATACCCACAATTGAATATATACAGACATAAATAAAAAGCAGTAAAGCAAGAGTAAAGAAACATAAATAATACAAGAATAAAATATAAAGAGTAAATATAAAGAACATAAGCATAAAAAACACAAGAATAAACAAACAAAAGCAAACACTCAAACATAAAACAAACTAAACTAGGGTTGACCCTCTTAGAATTTTCGATCCCCAGCAGAGTCGCCACTTTCTGTAGCGGTAAAAATGTGACTCGAGCCTAATCGCGCGCTCGAAGTACAACAGAGTCGCCACCGAACTTTATTTATTCCAAAGAGGAAAGGGGAAATATCGATAAAACCCACGAAATAAAAAGGAACGAATAAGATGGTCGTTCGTAACCAAATAAGGGTTCGGGAGTCGGTTAAGCAAGGGGAAGGTATTAGCACCCCTCACCTCCATCGTACTCGATGGGACCCATTTAGTTAGTTTCATGTTTGAGTGTTAGTATAATGTTTGTGTTCTTTTGCTTATTGATCGAGAAAAGATAAAAGAAAAGGTTTTTAGGGTTTTTATTATTGTGAAGAAAAAGAAATGTTTTTTATTATTATGAGGAAAAAGAAAAGATTTTTTATTATTATGCTCGCCAAGACGTTTGTATCTTGTGCCTACGTATTCCCTAGTGCAATGGGAAAGTCAGAGCAATCGTAGTTCGGGCTAGGAACCACGAAAAGTTTTGTTGGTTGATTTTAGCGAGAGGTACTCGATCGCTTTCAAATAGAAATACTACGCGCACATGGATATAAGATCACTACAAGAATGGATGACTAAATCAAGATAAGACATGATTTTGGCCATCATCGCATTCGAGTGGAAGATATTCGATCTTCACATGTGGAAGTATGTTCGTATTGAAAATTGGATAAGTATCTCGTTTATGAAAAGAGTTTTAAAAGCCATAAGGCAAAAATGGTTGAATGAAATTGAAATTGTGTTTTTAAAAGGGACATTTAGCAAAGGATTGAGCATAGGTGTTCACCTAGCGCGTCTTTACCCAAGGTATTGAACAGGAGCGAGCCCCATTGTCACTTGTTGTCCTTGAAAATTAATGTATTTTAATTCAAAAGATCAGGGTATTCAAGAGGTGTGCACTTCTTGTCACAAGATCTTTCGGTTTGATTATGGTATTTTGATTCGAGAGATCAAGGTATTCAAGAGGTGTGCACTTCTTGTCACAAGATCTTTCGGTTTGATTAATGTGTTTTAGTTTCAAAAGATCAAGGTATTCAAGAGGTGTGCACCCCTTGTCACTTAATCATTTTGATTTGATTAAAAAAAGATTCGAAAGATCAAGGTATTCAAGAGGTGTTCACCCCTTGTCACAGGATCTTTCGGTTTGATTAATGTGTTTTGATTCAAAGGATCAAGGTGTTCAAGAGGTGTGCACTTCTTGTCACAGGATCACTTTGATTTGATTAATGTGTTTTAGATTCAAAAGATCAAGGTATTCAAGAGGTGTTCACCCCTTGTCACAGGATCTTTTGGTTTTATTAATATGTTTTAGATTCAAAAGATCAAGGTATTCAAGAGGTGTTCACCCCTTGTCACAGGATCTTTTGGTTTTATTAATATGTTTTAGATTCAAAAGATCAAGGTATTCAAGAGGTGTGCACTCCTTGTCACTTGATCACTTTGATTTTATTAATGTTTTTTAAATTCAAAAGATCAAGGTATTCAAGAGGTGTCCACCCCTTGTCACTTGTTCTCTTGATTTGATTAAAGGGCTTTTTATTGTTTGATTCAAAGGATCGAAGGTATCCAAGAGGTGTTCACCCCTTGTCACTTAATCACTTTGATTTACTTAATGAAAGGTTTAAAAAAAAGTGTTAATCCAAAAGAATCGAGGTATTCAAGAGGTGTACACCCCTTGTCACTCGATCTCTAGATTTTAAAAGAATGGTTTTGTAAAGAAGAAACTCGACGTTGGATCGAGAAATTTATTTGTATCGACTTGGCGTTGGACCAAGTTTATTGATTTGGATTGAAATTAATATAATATTTTTGGTATTTTTAAAGGAGAGAATAAAAATCTAATTAAAAGAACATATTTTTTGGATTTTTAATACGAAAATATTTTTAGTAATAACAACTTTATATATAAAAAAAACAAATATTTTTGATGTTTAATAGTTTTAAATCAAAACAAAACTACAAGAGCTAACATATACAAATAACTCAAGAAAAGGGTGTGAATAAATAAGAACCATTGGGCTCAAAGAGAGGCCCAAAACAAATTTATAACTAAAAAAAAGGTTTTGTGTTTGGACCGGACTGGGTCGGGTCAAGGATGACCCGGATCCGCCCACACACCTGGGTTTCGTTGGAAAACCCTAAAAAAACAAAATGAAAGGGGCAGCTGCGCCTCTCACTTTCCACATTCACGTTTTGTCCTCTCTCTGCCTCACGAAATCTCACAGCATCCTCTCTCGATCTCACTCAACAATCTCTCTGCCTTTTCCAAACTCAAACAACAATATCAAATCAAAAATCAAAATTCCTCTCCCAAAATATCTCCATCACCTCTTTCGACAAACAACTTATCCATCTCTCTGTTTCTAAACATCACGATAAAACCATGGTTTGAAGCTTTCAGTTTTAACAAAAATTATTTCCGGAAAAAACGCACAAGATAGCAATCATCAACATCCATCGGTTTTATTTTATTCTTAAAATCAAATCCAGCTTTGAAATCAACCACAAATCAAACAAGTATTCAAATCAAGACTCATAAATCGGAACGAAATCCTACAGACTCATCCAATTGGCGGTTTAAACAAGTGATACCAGCAAATAAACATTCATCTGAGCAATTTCAAATAAAGAAAGTCAAGAGGGTTACCGACTCTGAGTGTTCTCAGAGTTGACGAATCCCAATCGAATTCAATTCCTCTTTTCTCTGACTTTCTCTGCTACTTCTGATGCGTCGGCGTCGGAGCTGCTTAGCTGATTATGGAGTTGCATCGGATGCGTGTTGGTTGCTTCTGCGTTGAAGTTGCTGGTGGTGTTTTGGGTCTACTGTGTATCGGTGATGGCAGATGTTTTTGTGAACTGAGGGAGATTTGGCAAGTTTGTGTGTTAGGATGGAGTTATGTTTGAAGATTCGGTGTGGTTGGTGTGTTGCGGTCCTTGCTGTTTGTTGTGTGTGGCTGTTTGCAGGTTTATGATGGTTACAAGTTATGGAGTGAAGGTGGTCATATGAAGATGGTGTTCAAAAAGATTTTTGGAGGACGATAAACAAATTTATGCAGAGTTTTTCGTGTGACTTTTTTCTCTCCCCTTCTTTCTGTGTTGTGGATGTATTTTTATACATGAGTGTGAGTTTAAATTTGGGGGGAAAATGTATCCGTTTTGAACAAAAATGGAAGCTGCTTTCTGAACTTTCTTGTTAGCTTTTGTGTTATGCTATCTTTGTGTAATCTTTGGCTTGTTTGGACAGCAATGGTGCAGGTATGCAGTCTAATGGTGCAGCAAGAGATAGCAGGGATTGATAATGATGGCACAAAGTGAGCAGGAAGCGTGGGTTAGAGATTAGAAAAAGAAGGACCTCTTTTTGTTTATGTTTTGTTCTATTGTAAGAAAATAAAAATGGGCTTAAAAGAAAAATGTAATTTGGGCCCAACTTATAAAAAAACTCTCTTTTTTTGTATTAAATATTTTTCTAAAAAAGAATTTAGTAATAATAATAATAATAAAATCTAATAATAATAATCAAGATAATAATAATGATAATATAAGATGACAAAAAAAGAAAAATCAAATGAAACAAAACTACTTATTAATTACAAAAGATAAAATTTCAAACCTAATAAAGAAAAAATGCAAATAAAAAATAAATGCGACGATTTAAATGTATACCAAATATGAATGCAATATGACCAGATGAATGAAATTCGTAGGGCAAAAATTGAGGTGCGACAGTATATTATTTAAAAAAAAAAGTATTTTTTAAATATTTATAATAAATAAAAAATAAAATAAGGAAAAAAAACTAGGCATCAATACTTCTCAACACTCATTCTGCTAAATCCAACCTACTAGGTTATGGATTTATTCTCATAAAAAAGTTATATAATTAAGTTCACAACTAAAGTAAACATGATTACACTTTACCCTTCAACAGACAAAGAAAATAACTTGTAAATACATGATCATATATATTTCTTCTCAATTGCTTCAATATTGTATATAACATCACCAAGCTTAATTTATTTAATTTGAATAATAATAAAAAGTAGAACTTTTGCTTGGTTATATAATCCCATATCACACATACAACTTTAGAAATTCATCCATGCGCGTGTATTGCACTTCTGGGTAAAGCTTTGAGGCTTCTTCTTCATCCCTTACTTCAAAATTTGTCAAACACCCTTCATAGAAAATATGATAGAAATGTCCCATTCCTGCTTGGCTTGCAAAGTCCACACCTAAATTTCACACTAATCATAGTCAACAATTATTTGTGGAATGAAATAATCAAAAAGGGTAAAGGGTGTGTTTTACCTTTCATGGAAGAAAGAAAGTCATGCTCAGATATAGGAGATATCTCTAGTTGCTTTCCAATAAGTTTCTCCCATTTCTCAATTAGCTCTCTTTGAGTGAGAATGTTTTTTGGTGGCCTTAGATATATTGTCTTGTTCAATGTTCTTGGATCATCAATTGTCTTAATTGTGTATGTTGCAACATCATCTTCATCGACATAAACAACTGCCACAAAACACATCTCACATATCTTAGTGTAAATTCCAACATTAATTTTTTGTCCTAGCTAGCTCATATCAGAATAAATATTTATAAAATTTTGCATACCTTTGACATTGCCGTCGCCATAGAGAACCACCTTGTTCCGCGGAGGAAAGAGTGTCCCCATCTGAGAGAGGTTGCCGGCCATGTAGGCGGCGAAGCAATTGGCGGAGATGTAAGTGGAAGGAATGTTAGCATCTCCAATTGCTTTTCTTATAGTCATTTTTTCATCAAATGTGGCTCTTCCTGGTTGAAGTGCATGTCCCATGCGAGCTGGATCCATCCCAAATTCTGAAGGTAGGAAACGCTAGTGGAAAGAAGAAAATGCATAATCATGTGTGATATCAAACCAATTTGTTTTGTGTATAGGTTACTTATTACAAAACAGACACAAAAAGTGATTCAAGTCAAATAAAACAACAACAAATTTTAACATTGAACACTTTTTTAGGCGGTTCCATACAGAAGTACTTAAAAATATTTAAAATTCCTACAATATCAAATCTATGGGCAGTAAATGGATAATATCTATCTCGTTTATGCCCCGCCCAATATTTTATTTTTCTTTTAAAAAAACAGCAAGATGAGTATTACAAAAAATTATTTTAATATTTCCGGCCACAAAAGTCTTAGAAAAACGGGATAGGTATTAGAATTTGCAGGCTTAAAATTTTGATCTGTCCCACAAAAAAGTGTAAATAAAATAGATATATCTGACAAATCTGAATCGTTTTACCACCCTAATCAGAACTATACCCCAAAAAAGTGCAAATAAAATAGATATATTTGACAAATCTGAATCGTTTTACCACCCTAATTAGAACTATTCTTTTCTCAATTAAGTCTTGTTAATCATGTTTATTTTTACTATAATAATAAATATTTCATATAAATACTAATTTCAATAAAAATAAGAAAATATAAATAAATATATTATATTTGTACTCGCAAAAGGTACATAATTAGTATAATTAAGAATGACAAAAAAAAACAATGTATTCATGAATTAATATCTAAGATAAAATCGGCCACATACATATTAACGGATGAATTCACGAATATGAATACATATTTGATGATACACGTTTAATATATGAATTACTTACATTTGTCTAAATTACTTAAATATTATTTTATTAAATCTAAAACTATCATTATTATTATTATTATTATTATTATTATTATTATTATTATTATTATTATTATTATTATTATATTGAATCTAGTATAATTATTTGGTAAAAGAATGAATAAAACCTATGTGATTTATTTTATTATTATTATTATTAATATTTTCTGTTAAATTTAAAATTATTTTTTCATGCCTTTCAAAAAGAATAAATATTGTTTAGTTAATTATATATTTTTTTAAATATTTAAATAAAAATATCAATCAATATTCGTAAATATTCATGAATATTTCAAAATTCATGGATATCTGTTTGGTGGATACTAACACGAGCATGTGGTGGACACGAATATCATATTTATCAAACATAGTGACTAGCGGAAGACTAGTACTCATGTCCACCTTGGAACCATTTTCATCCTTAAGTGTAAATTTACCACTAAGGGCTAATAAAGTCTCAATCCTTTATCGATCAGTTGTGTATCTCTTCTCCTTTGATGTTTATCTCCTTACATAGTAACTTGAATATTCTCCGTACTTAAGACTCATTAATGACCATTAGCGCATTTTCCTCTATTTAAATAAGATCTCTTAAATCAATCGTTAGTTGGTCTAGTGGTGATTGGCGCTGGATTTAGTGAAGAAGATCACAGTTTGATCCATGAAACTACGATCGAGAGAGAGTTCGAACCACTTGATCAAAAATAGGAAAAATAATAGTATGCACGACATCTATATATGATATTATATATATGATGATTAGAGATGGACTTATATGGAACTCCACATTTGTACAAGAAAAGAATTTCTAAAAGTTAATCTTAATTTTTAAAAAAAAAAATTTTATCTGTAAATATTAATAAATTATTTGTATTTGTATTTGTATTAATAAATATTAATAAATTTTATAGGTGTTTAAAATAAAAATCAAATTTTTTTAAATATTTAACGTTTAGTGATTAACTCACGGCATAAAATTCAATTAAATTCTGAGTCATTATATTCATTCCTTTATTATTTTAATAAATTTTAATAAAATCCGGTCAAAATAAATAAATCTCAATAAAATAATTACACTCTTTATCATGTAAAATTTTCACTTTTAAGCCACATTATTCACATGTAACCAAAAAACAACAAAAACTACTATTCAGAGTTCCAATAAACACCCACATATCTTCTTTCCATTTGAACAATTATTTGCTAAGATTCCATTTATACATACCTTAACATTTCCAGCATCCTTGATAGCATCAACAAGTTTGAGTTGCATCAACAAATTATGTGATCGAAAATGAACACCAGACATAGTGCAAATAACAACATCAACTAGTTTCACAGCATCAACCAAACTTTGATGATCAGAAAAAGAACCTTCAACAAGATGAGCACCTTGTTTCTTGAATGAAAGAAGCAGTTGCACTTTCTCAATATCAAGTCCTATATCTGGACGTTGAAGAACATAGGTTTCATGGCCTTGTTCTAAACTTGCTTTTACTATTTTCCTACCAATATAACCAGTACCCCCCACAACTAGAACCTTGCTCTTTCCCATTATTCTATTTTCTCTCTTGTGGCTACAATTTAACTTATCCTTAAAACTGCCAAGGCTTGCCATCTATTTATATATATAAGATATGACTTTTCTTATAGTTGTCATAGTACCTTCAAAGTAAAAGAGGGGAATTATATTGTCTCTACACTTGGGTTAAAAGAAAATAACTTATTTTAGTTTAAGATAATGAAATGACTTACAAAGAAATTTTTATTTGAAACTTAATTTCTTCGTATTGAAATTTCATAAAGAAGCGTCAGAGATTAATTTACAATTAAAAATTTTAAATAAAAAACAAATTATATCATAACGGTATAACGAACCAACAGTAGTCATAACACTTTAAATTTTTTATTTAAAGATGAATAAAAAAGAAAAGACGCACCTTAATATTAATGGAATAATAAATATGATGGCGTTGAGGTTCGAACCCATAAAAGCTTGCCGATTTCATCATTGTTGGCTCATAATTAATTTTAATTCAAAAACAAAAATAATATGGGAGTGCCTTAGTTTAGAGATGTCACCACGTTATAGAGAAGAACCGTGGTGACTTTGACGTTGTTGTTAACGCCTTGTAGTAGTGAGTTCCTTACGAAGTTTCACTACAAAAAATATGCTCTTCAGCGACGTGGAAGACACGCCGCAACACTGAAAATCACGTCACAATCAAAATATAGCGACGTGGGCTCCTATGTCGCAGGAGCACGTGTGACAACGCAATAGCGACGTGGAAAACACGTCAGAAGGTTGCCACATGATTCCCACGTCACAATTAATTTATATGGGAAACATGTCCCTGCACGCAGAGCAGGTGTGACAGACTGATAAATTGACTTTATTAGCGACGTGGAAACCACGTCAGAATGTAGAGACGTTGGTTTCACGTCGCAACATTTAATGTTTTTTTTAAGTATATATATTCTGTTTTAAATATAAATTAAACTTATATATATATAATAAAAAGATAAATCAATTAAAACCTAACTAAAAACTAAAAAAATCACAATAAAAATAAAATTAAAAAAGTTACTAAAATACCTCTTCTTCAAAACTCCTTCAATCTTCTAGTACCAATATATTTTTCTTCACAATTCTTCAATCTTCTTTGAAAATATAACTTCAACAAAAAAAAACCCTAAATTAAATTCAGAAATTTAAAAATTATTAAAAAACAAAATTATACAAAGATATATAAATTTAGTTACCTGTTAGGAGAAATATTAGAGATTGATTGAGTTAATTTGGTATTTGAGAGTGCAATTGAGAGAATTATGGTGGTGGGGAAGAACCAGGGGCGGCGAGGGAGAAGAGAAGGAAAGAAGAAATCAGCGAAGCAAACTGAAACGTAAATGTTTTGGTTTTTTGAAGTGTTATATAAAGAAATCAGCGACGTGGTCATCACGTCGCAACATTGCCACGTGAGACGCACGTCGCTACCACCAAACGGTCATAATATTAATTACACACTCTGCCACATTCGTAAACAATCAAGTCAATGACAGAGTTATTTTTCCACTAAAATGTTGCGACGTGGGAGTAACGACGTCACAACTCAAATTCAAAAAACTTCAAACCTCCCTCCAACTCCAACGTTAAAGTTTTTATTTTTTATTTTTTACTTTTAGGTAGCGACGTGATACCCACGTCGCAAATGTTTAAAAAAAAAACAAACCCTGACTTCTCTGATTATAATGCTGGCTTGATTTTTTTAATATAAAAATTGGTTGTGACGTGGTAATCACGTCGCAACTACTCATGTAATTACCACGTCGCTATGTTACGTCGCTGGGGACCACATTTCTTGTACTGTTTGTGCAATTGTGCTTATTGCACATAAGATAGTGAAACGGTGATTCATTCATCATCTGTTAAATGAGCAGTGGCGCAGTATTTATACAAGGGAGTGTCGATACCATTTTAACGGTAAACAATCAAACTACTCTAACAAGTAGTTACACACAGAGTTATTTAACAGTACAAAAGTAATACACCAAATATATACAATATATCTCTAACATGCTTCAATGATTTGTTCTTTTGAAAATATAAAATAAATTCACAATTAAAGAAAACATGATTACATATTATGCTTCAATACTGTATATAACATCACGAAGATTTATTCAACTTGAATAATAAAAAGTATAACTTTTCATGATTATATAATCTCATATCACACATATAGTTTTAGATATTCATCCATGCGTGTGTATTTCACTTCTGGGTAAAGTTTCGATGCTTCTTCTTCGTCCCCTACTTCAAAATTTGTCAAACACCCTTCAAAGAAAATATGGTAGAAATGTCCTATTCCTACATCTGCGTTATAGTCCAAACCTAAATTCCACATCAATCAAAAGTCGACAATTATTTATTGATATGAAATCAAAAAGTTATTTAAACATTATTTAACTGTCAGTATAAATTTTTTTACACTATCATTTATTAAAAAATTACACAATCAATGCATCATAACCATTTAATAGTATTACATTAAAAAAATTAGAATAAAATTAAAATATTTCAAACTAAATAACGGTTGTGATTAATTGCTAAAATAACATTTTTACATTATCGGTATATATATATATATATATATATATATATATATATATATATATATATATATATATATATACACACACACACACACACACAAAATAGATGGTGCATTGACACTGTAAATTAATTTTACACTGTCAACTAATGACAACCATGTATCGTGTCAAGTTAGACTGTAAATTTTAAATTTTAATTGTATAATTTGACACTTTAAAATATTTTGATTAAATATCTGTGTAATACTTCTTTACACTAACAATACAATACCATTACTTAAGAAATAAGTGTCTCGAGATTGCAAAAATAAGAAATAAGTTTGAAAGTTGACGAAGGCCTACGGCAAGGGAGCCACTTCATCGGGTTCGACGGGGTCTTGTCGTTGACGAGAGGAGGTGGTAGTTGGGCTGAAAACATTAAGGTTGGTTCCAGTGGGTGATTTCAGTTTTCCAATATCAGATCTGGTCCAGGCAGTTTTTGTGTATCACACTTGGTTGTTTCTGTTTGTTAATGAGTTGTGTTTTGGGCATGTCAAGTATTCGTTGCGTTTCAACAGTTGTATAGTTGTAAACATGTATGTCCATCATTTTTATCTTCAAAACCTTCAAAATTTAGAGTTGAAGATAGAGATAAATGGTTGGAAATCCTAGTGATAATTTTAGAGGGGTAAGTATAAATTCCTAAGAGTGTGTTCTTAAAATTTTAGAAACCCTTGGAGATATTTAAGGGGATTGGAAAATAATTCTAAACATCTTGGACTTGTGATATTCATATATAGAGAGAGTTGGAGAGATTGAGAAACACTTGGGTAGAAAATAGGGTTTGTTCTTGGAAACTTGAGTGACTATTTTCTTTTTACTCATGTGTAATCTTTGGTAGAAACTTTAAAGTATAGTAAAGAGAGTTGTTTTCTTTCCCGGAATAGATCATTTGATTCAGCCGGGTGAAAATATTATTGTACTTATTCTCTTTTATGTTCTTCAACCAAATTATATTGCATAGAAAGTTATTTTTTCTTAAGGTCATTTATTTTGTTTATCATTGTTCATTGTCCTCACACATCAAAATTTTTGGTGTGATTGAACCTTTAAATTTACAGCAAGTGGGCCCACCATGAGACAGAGATTTTGTTTACAAGTGAGCAACATGAGATCTAACTAATAGATAGATAGAGAAGTTTTCCGGAGACAACGATTGTGGCCTATTGAAGGGGAAGATGCAAACAATCTTAACTTAAGAGAACTGTATTAAAGCATTGAATGGCGAGGAATCAATGTTTGCACACTTATTACAAGGAGAGAAGACCAATATAGTGGATTAGACCAGAAGTGTCATTATCTTGTGTCTCGGGGATAAATTTCTCAGGGAAGTCGTCATGGAGAAGACTCTGGTTTTGATGTGGGTAAAACATGAATCATTGTATATGACCTAGTCTCTGGCTCATAGGTTGTGGCTGAAATAATAACTCTACTCATTCTGAATGATAGAGATCAAATCCATGGTGGAGCAGTTGAGACAATTTCACTAGATGATTGAAAATCTTGATAATATTACAATGAAGATTGATGATGAGGACAAGTCTCTACTATTTTTAGCTCATTATACAATTATTTTGAGAACTTCAAAGATGCTTTTCTATATGGTAATAAGGGTACTATTATTTTGGATGAAGTCCAGACTGCTCTAAAATCCAAAGAATTTTCAAAGGTGAAAAATTTGAAGATTGACGATAGTGGTTAAAGCATGAGTGTCTCAAGACGAGAAAGTGAACGTAGAAGGATTTCCAAATCAAAGATGTTAGATAAGTCAAAATTCTATTTTTAGAAACTCAATCACTTCAAGAGGGATTTTCCAGGGAGAAAGGACAATGACGATTATGTCTAGATTACTGTTGCTTTAGATGAGTATCGTTATGATAGTGCTAGTGTACTAGTGGTTTCAAGTTTAGATATTGAAGAGAGTTGGATCATAGACTCAGTCTGCTCTTATCATATGTGTACAAGAAAAATATATTTTGAGACTTATAAATTGGAGCAAGGTGGAGTAGTTTTCCTCGATGATTATTAATGAAACCTAAAATGTTCCCCGGTCATGAGTTTTTTCTTCACAATGTGAGATATGTTCCAAAGCTCAAGCAAAATTTACTATTCATAAATATGTTTAATGTTCTAGAATATTGCACTAAAGTTAAACATGGAGTGTTGAAGATTTCACATGTTGAATTGGCCATAATTAAAGAGTCTAAACATGTGGTTTATATATTTTAGAAGGTTTCAATGTTGTTGTTCATATCATCAGCTAGTGAAGACTTTCATGAAATGAACAAGCTATGAGATTTGAGGCCAAGGCATGGTGGATGCCTAGAGGTTTTCTCAGAGCACTTTAATGAGTTTGTATAGGACAAAGAATAAAAATGCATTTGATTGGTGATTTGTCATAGAGTTTTTGGAGTAAGGTTGGTGCAAAATAAGCTTACCTGATTGACACATATTCATTTACATAAATATTCTTCCAAATACTTATGGAGATTTGGAGTAGGAAGACTGTAACCTACTTTATTTTGACGGTCATAAAAAATTTTCTTATTGATCAAATTAAGCTAATTCAACTTGATCGTAAAATTGTGGATTGTGTTGTCATTGGCTATCTAAGAACTATGAAGGGTTATGGGTTGTTGGGAGAGGAACCTAGAGGATCAAAGTTCATCAACTACGAATCTATTACTTTTAGTGAGTCCCCTCAAGGGAAGAAAAGCAAAGACATGGGGAAGAAGCTTTTAGAAACTATGACGGACAAGACTCTGTTTGAGGTGGAGTCCCCTCCATCATTATTGTCTTCACAACCTTTAGACCTTTAAAGTTGGAAATAGAAATAAGGGTTTGAGAATCCTAATGATAATCTTAGAGAGATACGAGTAAATTTCAAAGACTGTGTTCTTGAAATTTGGGAAATCCTTGGAGATATCTAAGGGGATTGAGAAAGAGTTCTAAACACATTAGACTTGAGTAATTTATATATAGATAGGTTGAGAGATTGAAAAACATTTGAATAGAAAATGTGGTTTGTTCTTGAGATATTAGATAACTATTTTCTTGTAATTCATTTGCAACCTTTTGTTACAACTCTTTGAAGTATAGTAAATCGAAAAGTTGGTCTCTCCCTCAGAGTAAATTTTTTGATCGAATTAAATAAAAAAATTACTGTGTTTCTTGTCTATGTCTTTTTCTGCCGAATTAAGTTGTTCTTTTATTACACAGTTATTTTTATCAAGCACAAATAATTTTATTTGTCATTGTTATTTGTCCTCACACATTAAACTTTTTGATGTAACTAAACTTTCAATTTCACACGCACGTGCGTGCACAAACACACATAAAATAAAGGAGATGTCAAGCAAATAACCAATACAAGATTATCAAATCATCCATCACTAAAAGCTAACAACAAAGGAAAAAAACAAAACAAAACAAAACAACAAGCAATTAAACAAAATCCACTAATAGAAAAGAGAGAAGTTATAAAACCCAGCAAAAATGATTAGTAAAAATAGTTTAGGTTTTATTTGCGAGTTTGGAGGAGAGGGGAGAAGAAAGATTCCAAAAATAAATTTTTAAAAGAATATAGGAAAATATTCGACATTTTTTGAAAAATTTATTTTGAATAAAATGATAAAAGAGTGTTATCATTACTATATTTTTAATTTTTAGAATACTATAATAACATAAAATTTATTTAAACTCTCAATAATCCCCATTCAATATAAAGTTTGAGTTCCCCAAATTAGAGAGTTTTTGATGTTATGAATAAAAGCAATCTGTCCAAAATTCTCCCAACCAAAATTATTCAATTCTTTTCACTCAATCTTTCCCTTTTTTCAAAGTCCTCCCCTCACTTCCCCTCCAAACTCTCAAACACACGCTAAAGAAATCAAATTAGAACTCGATCAGAAAGAACCACCAATCCTCTAGACCACATAAACATAATTTCATTTAATTTTATTTTGTCAAAATCTATAAAAAAAAAAAAAAAAAGGTAATTAAAGGGTGTGTTTACCTTGCATGGAAGAAAGAAAGTCATGTTCAGATAAGGTAGACTTGTCTAGTTGCTTTCCAATAAGTTTCTCCCATTTCTCAATAAGCTCTCTTTGAGTGAGTATGTTTTCTGGTGGCCTTAGATAAATTGTCTTGTTCAATGTTCTTGGATCATCAATTGTCTTAATTGTGTATGTTGCAACATCATCTTCATCAACATAAATAACTGCCACAAACACATCTCATATATCTTAGTCTAAATTCCAACATTAATTTTGTATCCTAGCTCATATTAGAATAAATATTTATAAAATTTTGCATACCTTTGACATTGCCGTCGCCATAGAGAACCGCCTTGTCCCGCGGAGGAAAGAGGGTTCTCATCTGAGAGAGGTTGCCCGCAAAGTAGCCGGCGAAGCAATTGGCAGAAATGTAAGTGAAATGGATGTTAGCATCCTCAATTGCTTTTCTTATAGTCATTTTCTCATCAAATGTGACTCTTCCTGGTTGAAGTGCATGTCCCATGCGAGCTGGGTCCATCCCAAATTCCGAAGGTAGGAAACGCTAGTGGAA
The DNA here is from genome assembly GCF_029867415.1 of Vicia villosa. NCBI lineage: Eukaryota > Viridiplantae > Streptophyta > Magnoliopsida > Fabales > Fabaceae > Vicia > Vicia villosa. The sequence continues at coordinate 115,086,767 of NC_081181.1, read as the reverse complement.
GGAAGAAAATATATAATCATGTGTGAGTTCAAATAAATTCATATTGTGTACAAGACTTACTACAAAACTCTAAAAGTGGCAAATTTCTTCTTTTAATAGTAAACGTTGATTGTTGTGTTGTGTTTATTTTTACGACTGAAATAAATACTTTATAGATATTGAATCTAGTCCATCAAATTAATATCTTATTCATATCACTAACTATTACTTTTTGAAGAGATAGTCAATTATCATTAAAATTTTCAATAGCTTTAAATATTTGTGAATCATGGATCTTCTAACACTCTCCTTCAATTTGATTGAAAATAATATATTAATTTCTATTGTTTTTATAGACATTCATAATTCAATTCAAAAGAACTATCATATCCCACCATAAAACTTTTATTCACGTGAAGTTACATCACTCTAATTTTTTTTACATTTTCTTCATCAATAATCATAGTTCAAATTGTAGTCAATCGTAAAAAAATATAGATACTTGAAGCTACACCAGAAAGAGTATAATCACTTGAAGTTAAATCACTCTAAGAATTTTTACATTGCCGTTGCCGAGAATCATAGTTAAAAATAACTAGCATACTCCACCGTCTTAAGTATATTTCTCTATAAGTTAAACCACTTCAAGTATATTTCTCTTACAATTAATTTTTAACAATGAAAGTAAATTTTATTTAAAAAATGAAGAATATATACTGATTTCTTATTTAATACAATGTACTAATATCCAACAAAATTGATTTAAAACGGTAAGATTATTTGCTAAAATGTCATTTATAACGTACCTTAACATTCCCAGCATCCTTGATAGCGTCAACAAGTTTGAGCTGCATCAACAAACTATGCGATCGAGAGTGATCACCAGAAATGGTGCAAATAACGACATCAACTAGTTTCACAGCATCTACCAAACTTTGATGATTAGAAAAAGAACCTTCCACAAGATGAGCACCTTGTTTCTTGAATGAAAGAAGCAGTTGCACCTTCTCAGTATCAAGTCCTATATCTGGACGTTGAAGAACATAGGTTTCATGACCTTGTTCTAAACTTGCTTTTACTATTTTCCTACCAATATAACCAGTACCCCCCACAACTAGAACCTTGCTCTTTCCCATTATTCTATTTTCTCCCTTGTGGCTACAATTTAACTTATCCTTATCATAGTACCTTCAAAGTTAAAGAGGGGAACTATATTGTCTCTACACATGGGTTAAAAGAAAATAACTTATTTTCTTTTAAGATAATGAAAGGACTTACTATGAAATTTTAGTTTGAAACTTAATTTCAACTTATTTACGAAAAAAAAAACTACTGCTAAAGATAGTTTTCATTTAATATTTTTGTTTTTTTGGTTTATTATTAAAATTTTGATTTAGCAATTATTAGTTGGTTCAGTAGTGATTGACGGAATTCATGGTTCGATCTCCGCAACTACGATCGAGAGAGAGTTGAAACCACTTGATACAAAAACTAATTCTCAAATCAAATTAGGCGGTCCAATTGATCGAATATTGGTGGTGAAAACAAAAAAAAATCCTGATTTTTTTAAAATTTATTATTGTGCGCTTTATATGGATTTGGTATGCTATCTTGGTATCCGCTTATGGAATAGGTGAAAAAGCGCTTGGTAGGGTGGAAGAATCGTTTCCTCAATCTTGAAAGTAGAATCACTCTCTTGAAGTCTATTTTGTGTTCTCTTTCTATCTTCACCTTGTCTTTTTACAAGATGCCAGTTAAAGTAGTCAAAGTATTCACTAAGATGCATAGCAATTTCTTATGGGGAGGGGTGGAGAAAAAAAGGAAAATTCATTGGATTAGTTGAAAAGTAGTGACATTACCATATTTCAAGGGGGGATTGGCTATCAAGAATATGTCCGACTTTAATATTGCTCTTTTAAACAAGTGGAGGTGGAAGATTATAAATGGCTCTAATTCTGTGGTATGAGATTTTGAAGGCCCGATACGGTGATTTATCAATGCATGTCCTATACGGAGGTGATGCTCACGTTAGTGCTTCTTCATCTTTTTGGTGGCGGGATATTTTAAAGGTCGGTTTTCTTCCTTCTTCTCCATCTCCATCATTTTCTTCTTCTTCTATCTCTTCTCTAGATCCTTTGATTCTAATTGTTGTTTCAAAGTGGAAAACGGTTTCAACACACCATTTTGGGAGGTTTGTTGGTTAAACAATTGTATTTTGATGGAGACTTTTCCGAATCTCTTTTTGACTACTTCCTTGAAAAAAAATTGGTGGCGGCCATGGGCGGTTGGTGTGAGGGGATTTGGAAATGAGGGGATTTAGGTATCTCGACGACGGCGGTTCATGAGCCCGTTAGTCTTATGGAGTACACGGCTTTGCGCGAACTTTTGGAGTGTTTTAGTGGAGTACAAGAAGGGAAGGATTTTGTTGTGTGGTCTCTTGACACGGAGAAAGGATTTACGGTGTCATCGTGTTATTCCCATTCAGGCCCGGCCCAAAGCAGGTGCAACAAGAGCTGTTGCACCGGGCCCCAAAAATTAAAAGGCCTCTCAATTTAATTTTCTTTTTGGAATTAGACATTAGAATTGAATTTGCAAATGGTTAAATGTTATCCCACGTGGACTCCGCAAGTCAATGCTTGAACTATTAAGCTATGATTTTTTTTATTTTATAGATTATTCTTTCTTCAAAGAACTATTATATTTTATTATTTCTTATTTGAAAACAATTGTGTTTCAACAGCAGATTTTATTTAAAGATAATGAAAGCAATTATTATTGTTTGATTTAGTCTTCAAATATAAAGACTTATTTATTAGTTTATAAATAAATAAATAATATAAAATCTATAAATTGCAAGATAAAGATAGTTTTATTAAATTTTAACAATAATATTTAGGACTTAGGCCCTCTTTATCATATAAAAAAACAATAATATATAGAATTATAAACTTTAATTCAATAATATATGTTAAAATTACTAGTTAAGTAAGAGAGCAATATTATTGAATTTTTGAAAAAATAATCCTGTTAAAATAAAAAGTAACTATATTTTATTTTTTTAATACCAATTTTTTTATCTAAATAGTTTTTTCAATCAAAACATACCGATTATTAATTATGAATGAAAATTGAATCCAAATTGCATATGCACTATAATTACACTAGATATTTTAATTTTTTGAGAGTTGTATATTGTAAAACCGAATATCTACCATATATTAAAACAAATTTTAAGTTGTGACTAAACTCTAGTTTTTCTACTGGTAAAAAATTCTTATGTGTTTGTGTACCTTATTTAAAAGTATAATCAACTACTTGTTACTCCTTCTTTTTACACACCTAAGAAAATGAATGAAGAGAAAAAAAATAAAAAATAAAAATTCTTTTAAATTTTTTATAGCCTAATTTTAAAGATTTGAACAGGGCCTCTAAATTATTTGGGTCGGCCCTGTTCCCATTATGCTCAGTTGTGCATTCTTTTTGACCCTTATAATAAGCACGATGATGCTTTGGAGTTGATTTGGAAGATGGAGGTTCCTTTTAGGATTAAAAGTTTCGGTTGGAGACTTATTATGAATAGGCTTCCCACAAAGGATCAATTGGTGTATAGAGGTATTAACATAACTTCTTCTAATTTAAAGTGTGTTTTTTGTGATATCCATTTGGAAGATAGGGACCATATTTTCTTCAAATGCAATGTGATTAAATATGTTTGGAAAGAAATTGCTAAGTGGGTGGATTTTCCGGATTGGAACATGGAGGAATGTATCCCATTATTTATGGAATGACATTCATTAGGCTGTATTAAAAGTATTAAAAAAGGCAAAAGTCCAGTCCCTCTGATGAGTGATCTAGTGACATAGGGAAATCCGTAGCTAAAGGATAACTGAATCGTAGGCAAAAGTCCAGTCCCCCTGATGAGGACGATGAACCCAGGGCGCGCAATTGATTTGAGTTTAAATTTTTCAGTTAGTTTTTTTTATTTATATTAATATCGAAGTCGTATGATATAAATAATATATGCATCATAGATGGCATCAGGCGTGTAATGGCAAGGGAACAAGCGAGGGTTCGAATCCCATCGATGCATTTTTTTTTCAAATAAGCCAACTACAAATCCAGTGCGCGCTACTCACAAAGATCCATCATGCTCCTTCAACGTGAGCCTTCAGATCGAGCCAGCACTAGGATCCAACGTCCCCAAGCCTGCAGACCTATCATGGACACTCAAGAGGCTACACACCTGATCGCCAGCTAAGTGTTCTTTAATTTTTTATTTTTTATTTTCATATATTGTTTGTTTATTTTTACTTCTTCAAAACCCTTTTGAATTTTTTTTTTTTTATAATAAAACTTTTGTTTTCTCTAAATTTAGTTTTATTTCATAAGAATGTTAATTTATTTTAGAAATATATTTTTCTCTTTTTATGATTAATTTGACCTAATTATTAATAATATTCCTTTTTGATTTAAAAATAATTAAATGGTTAATTTAATACTTATTAGGGTTAGACAACTTAATCGAAAATTTATTTTGCCGATTTAATTAATTAGGTTGAAAACCAATAATTAATTAATTTATTTATTCTATTAATCATAGTTAACTTGTGCCCTAAATCAAGGTTTGTGAGGTTCGTCATTAGATCACTCATACACTAAATTTTCTCTTTGTGGTGCAGTTTTTCAGGGTTACCATCAGGGTTTGTCCGACTACGCGCCATATCAAAAGCTAAGTCCTGATTTAATCCTTATTTAAATATTTGTTATTTTTCCCCTCTTATTTAAAATTAGGGTTTGCCTTCCAATATAATGAACTCCGTCTACACTCACTACTTTCTGTTTATTTCTCCCTTTTCCAATTTTCAGGGTTGGCCAACCGTCAAAGCTCAACAGTCGGTAACCCTAAAACCCTGATTTATTTTAATTATTACTTGTTTAGACCTATTATTGATCCGCTGGTTTCTTTCTCTCTTTCCCCCGCTGGTTTCTCTTTCCCCTTCCCTATATTAATTGATGTGGTTAGTAATCCTAGGGAGTGATAACTATTAATTAAATTATAATCACCTAATTACAAGATAATATAATCGAATCTGATCACATGATTGTTGCACCCACGCACCTTTTATGGTACCCCTCTTGTTGCCTGTTGCCTGTTGCCTTGTTGCCTTGTGTTTTTTGCAGAATAGCCATGTCCAAGGACGGACCCACATTTCACCATGGGTGGAGGCCCCCACTATCTTTTAAGCAACTGCCTATAGTAGTCAAGCTACTTATTTATTTTAACAAATATGATTAATCTTTGAAACTATTATATGTAGCTAAATTGTGCGATGTTGTCCAATGTAAGTTTTAGGCATTGTCATTTTCCTAAACATCTTTTCAAACGAGTTTCATTTGAATTATATGATAGTAATAAAATATTATTTTCATTTAAGTTATATGATAGTAATAAAATATTATTTATAGTAAAATTTGAAAGTTTTAAAATCGAAAAGCATTATTAATCTTTTTATAAAGTTTATATTAGTAAAAATGTATCATATTTGTATACTTAATTTGTATTAAATATATATGTTATAATCAAGAAATGAAATTGTTGGGAGTTTTTCAACAATCAACATTATAAAATTTGATATGAATTTTAGTCTTATAAAAATATTATTTTTTATATTTTAAAATATTAATAATATATATTTTCTAAATATATTTTTATTTTTTTAGTTTTACATTACTTAAATACATTGGTAATTATATTTTATAAAAATATTTGATAAGTTATTATAAACAACTTGATTATTCAGTTTCTTAAAAATTATGCGCAATTCAAATATGACGTTTAATTAAAAAGACAAAGCACTTATTTATATTGCCCCCACTGCTAAAAATTTATGGGTCCGTCCCTGGCCATGTCCCTCGATTACGAGGATACCTCAGCAAATGTTGCCCTCAGTTCATTCAAAGGTCATAAGTTCCTAATGATGCTGCCTTCGGTTCGCCAAATATGACCTCGTCCCTCGAAGTTGCCTACGAAGTGCTGAGATATCCTCTGGTTGCCTAACGAAAGGCTATTCTGATCCTTCCCTTAGACTACCTGCCTCTCTATGGCATGGGACAGTCTTATGGCGAACGATAATGCGACGACCCTTCAACCTCCAAATCAAAGGACTTCCTTGTCCTCCTATGGCAGGATCCCTGAAAGGCTAAAAGAATTCTTTTTACAAATATCAAGGTAATTTGCCCTTAATTGCATGCTCTGGTTTAAAATTCTTTTTCTACACTTTTTTTTATAAACCTTGAATATGGCTACGCTCATTTACGAGCTAAAGTCCGTATTCACTTCTTCTACATTTCTTTCAAAAGAGCAAAGCAATTAAGAACCCATGGAAAACCATGGATGCAAAGGGTGCCTTACACCTTCCCTTTGCATAAATTACCCCCCGAACTCAGTTTTCTTTAAAAAGGGTTTTTTTCTATTCTTTTAGCCTTTCTGATATTTGGATAAAATAAAAGTTGATGGCGACTCTTGCTATCCGCACATTTCGATAAAAGTCAGTTCACCGTATTACAACCCCAAACACAGAAAACAACATACGAAACCCATCCCCAAACCCCTAAACTCAACCCAATCAAGTTGGAAAATACCAAGCATCACGAATAATAATAGAATACATGTTATAGACATAATTATAACACCTATTATGGGTCTTCTAACATCATAACATCATTAATCATAATTAAATTCACAATTTCATAGAAGTCTAATATAAGCCCTAACAATCTCTATTCAATTTCTACACAATCATGGATAACAACATACAATCAAAACCCCGCCCAAAACATCATCATACATCCCTTTAGCATGAAAGAATCCCACCCTTACCTTAGATTTTGGATTGAAGCCAACTCTATCTTCAACCTTGAGATTCTCCTCTTCTCTCCTCTCTTCTCTTCTTTCACCAAAAACCCCAAATGAACTTCTAATTTCTATTTCCTCTAAAACCCTTGTTTTAGTTAAACCCTTACTATCTTAAATTACTAATGGGTTCTAACTAGCACCCCTCACTTACTAATACCAACTTAGGCCCAATTGTAACAACCCGTTTTTTTTATATAGTATTTATTTTATTATAATATTTTATATTTTTTTGGTGTGTTAATTAATTATTTAACTATTATGAGACTTAATTATTAATTTAATTAATTAAACTTGAGTACATTTGTGTTTAATAGAATTAATTAAATTATTAGAGAGTTAGATTAATTGGGCCTATTTATTAGAGTTATAAGCAATTGGGGGGTGCTATTAATTTTAAAGCCCAATATAATAAATAAAGATAGTAAGAGAGAAAAAAGAAAGGGTAGAAGCATCATTAGTTCATTTAACTGGTTTTGAAGAAATAGAAGTGGAGGAGAGGAGCAAGAAGAGAAAAGCTAGGGTTTTGGAGGAGAAATCAAAAGGTAAGGGGGAGAATCCCTAATCATTGTGGGCTAGTATAATGGGGTAATGGGTAGGTTAACATTTATATTTGTTCATAGTTAAACCTTATAAAACATGGGTTTTAAATCCTGTTTATGATATTGGAAATCTGTAGATAAATTATAAATTGAAACCAAGAATAATGCCAGAACACGAATACTCTTTGTTTCATATAATTTTGAAAACGGAAATGGGGAGAGATGGTGGTTTTGTTCTACAGGGCGATGCTGTTGTTTTATTACGCTGAGAAATGTACTCTGTTTCATATTTGTCACTTGGCCAATGATGCTATATTATTAAATCCCAACACATGAAACCATATCTTATTTTATTAATAGAAAGTGGCATTACTATTAGATATTGTTTAAGTGATAACGTGAGCATAGCATGTGTTATGGAGTGGAAATTAATTCACTCATATGGTAGGGAACATACATATTTTTAATCCAAATATTAATTGAAATTGTATAGTTTAAATATGATCAATCACCTTTTTATATAGCTTCGTGTTAACTTGTGTTTTAAATGTTCAAAGTGACTCAAACTTCTTGGAAACAAACCATGAAACTATTTAATACTAATTTTGGTTTAACAACTAAGAAATTAAACCGAAAGTTTAGGAACTATATTATCTTAATCTCTTGCAAGAATATCCACGGTGAGGATAAGTGATTACTTATTTATTAGATATTTACTGTAGCGGATACCATGAATATATGTAGTAGTGTCATGTTCATATATGACATTGTGGATTACTTACTGTAGCATAGTTTACATAGAGAATGAATTAGAACTTTTCTTCATGCCCTGTTTTTCGGTTTTGGCCTTAAACGAAATGTGAGCACACTGCCATTAAATGCAAATACATTTTAACAATAGAAGTGTGGCTGAACCAAATTTGTTTAATTAAAAGTGATGAATTTATAGATTAATTAATACATGAATGTATTCTTTGATTATTTTTTTGGTTGAGACTTCTAAGAGTGGGTAAATGGTATACACTTAATGACTCTTAGTTTATTTGTGAAAAGAGTAAAATCCTATATAATTGATAATTATGGGTTAACAAGTGATAGTATTAATTAAAGTGGTGGATTGGAAATTTTGTGTTGATTAATATATGAGAATAATGCTTATGTGATAAGAATGTCGTGTACAATATTGTGAATAATTCATAGAGTGGATTATTGTGATATGCTAAATATTAAGATGGTAGAGATGATCTTAATTGCATATGTTTGTTAACATTGTACATACATTCATATCATGGTGTGTCTTGAAACAAAGGTGGTTTGCTTTGAAACAAAAGCGAGGCTTAGATTCTAAAGTGAACCGGAAGCGGTAGACTATATGTTTACATTTTGGTGGGCTTTGGTCTTGTCCGGATCGGAAGCGTGGCTTAGATTCTAGATAATGAATCGGAAAGCGGTGAAACCTTGGGTTCACAATTCGGTACCACATGCATAGCGTCACATATCTTGCATTGAGTCACATTAAAATTATGCGGTAATTGAGTATGTGGAGTTGATGTAGTTGTGATATGTGTATGAGTTGATAATTGAAAACAAGTGAAGTTTGAATACATATTTGATTAAATGTGTGAATACGTGATAAATTATGGTTGTGTATTTAATTGAGAACATAATAGTAGAATTGAAATATTATACTATTTATGCTTGTCGTATACTCGATAACATGTGAAATATGTGTTGAATTCTATTATCTATTTTGTTTTACATAGTATGACTAATTACTTGATGTGTTGATTTAAATATTATATTCTGTTGTACTTTCTTCATAATGGTTCGTATTCTCACCCTTCTGTTTTAATGTTGCCCTCGTTGGCGACATGCAGGTTCTGGAGTTTAGTAGCCGCGTGTGACCTAGCCGGAGGTTCTTCCTTGGTTATTGGAGACTAGGTAGTAAGTCGATGCTCTGGTCATGTAACACATTGTAGACTAGGTGTATTGAACTCATGTTATATTTGCGTATGTATTATGCTATGAATTGTGAACTTATTTATTGGCTATATGTCTTTTGAGAGGCTTACAAGCCAAACCTTTTGATTATGTTTTATGTTGAATTGAGACTATTAGTCGATGTATGATCATGGTATGGGACATGAATCATTATAAATCACATGAGTATCATATTTTCCGCTGTGAATGCATATCCAGGTTAAATTGTGATTTAATATTGAGTGTTATAAAAATGACCAGGAGTATTGTGCTGTGTAGATACATGCTGTCGGTTTTTTTTGGTTTTTAGTTCTTCTAAAAGCATCGATGTGACGCCCTTTTGAATTATATGCATGTTATTCTCTGATTATGTGTTGAATATTTTGGGGTATAAAAAGGGGTGTTACACCAATAACTAACAACACTTACTATCTTATATTATTTACTAATAATTCCCAAATAAAACAACATAAAATCAATTAAGTATATAATTAACATATAATTCACAATTAATTCACATCACTCATATAAATAAATAATTAAAGAAAAACGGTCGTTATAACTCTCCCCCACTTAGAATATTTTCGTCCTCGAAAATTACCTCAGTCGAATAACTCGGGATACGGCTCGCGCATCTTGCTCTCCAATTCTCACGTCATACTTTCACCGGTAGTTCCCGACCAAACCACCTTCACCAAAGCAATCTCTTTTCCTCTAAGCGCCTTCGTTTCGCGATCCTCAATTCTTATCGGCATAGTCTCCACCGTGAGATTATCTCGCACTTGTACATCATCCATATGAATTACATGCGAAGGATCGGAAATATACTTCCGAAGTTGCGACACGTGAAACACATCATGCAAATTCGAAAGATTAGGCGGTAAAGCCACTCTATACGCCACATTACCAACCTTCTCTGAAATCTGATACAGTCCAATAAAACGAAGAGTGAGCTTCTTCGACTTCAAGGCTCTCCCCACTCCGGTAACCGGCGTAACTCTCAAGAATACGTGATCACCAGCTTGGAATTCTAAATCTTTCCTCCTCTTGTCACGGTAACTCTTCTGCCTACTTTGCGAAGTCTTCATCTTTTCACGGATCAACTTAACCTTCTCGGTAGTTTCTCGAACAATCCCAGGTCCAAGTACTACACTCTCACCCGATTCATGCCAACACAACGGAGTCCTACACCTCCGACCATACAACGCGTCAAACGGTGCCATACCGATACTCGAATGGTAACTATTGTTGTATGTGAACTCTATCAATGGAAGATAAGTATCCCACGTACCTCCTTGCTCAAGAACACAAGATCTCAATAAATCTTCCAAAGATTGAATCGTTCTCTCCGTTTGACCATCTGTCTGAGGATAATACGCCGAACTCAACCTCAAATTAGAACCCGACGCCTCTTGCAAACTCTTCCAAAAATCCGAAGTGAACCTCGGATTTCTATCCGAAACAATACACAAAGGAACACCATGCAACTTCACAGTCACGCGGACATAAATCTCCGCCAACCTCGCAACTGGATAAGTGATGTTAATAGGTATGAAATGAGCTGACTTCATAAGCCTATCAACGATAACCCAAATCGAATCATGTCCTCTCATGGTATTCGGCAAACCCGTCACGAAATCCATAGAAATGCTATCCCATTTCCAGTCTGGAACTTCCAACGGTTGCATTAATCCAGCTGGCTTCTGATGTTCAACTTTCGATTTCTGACAAATCAAACAAGCATACACAAACTGAGCTATGTCACGCTTTATTCCAGGCCACCAAAACAAATTATTCAAATCTTGGTACATCTTCGTAGCTCCGGGATGAATACTCAGATTACTCCTATGACCTTCCTCAAGAATAGATCTTTTCAAATCCACGTCATCAGGAATACAAATCCGATCACGGAACCTTAATACATCGTGCGCATCTAACTTAAAATCACCCTTCTCAGCTTGATCGACTCCAATCATTGAATCAACCAATCTCACGTCCAACTTCTGGGCTTCTCTAACACTATCCAGAAAATCATTGTTAATCTTCAACATACCCAATCGAACACTCTTAGGGGTCACTTCACATACCAAACTCATATCTCGAAATTGCTCAATTAATTCTAACTTCTTAACCATCATTGCCGACATATGCAAAGTCTTGCGACTCAAAGCATCGGCAACAACATTAGCCTTTCCTGGATGATAATTCAAACCGAAATCATAATCTTTCAACAGTTCTAACCACCTTCGTTGTCTCATATTCAATTCCTTCTGATCAAACAAATACTTTAATCTCTTATGGTCGCTAAAGACTTCAAATCTAGAACCATAAAGATAATGTCTCCAAATCTTCAACATGAACACTACAACAGCAAGCTCCAAATCATGCGTAGGATAGTTCTTCTCATGAACTCTCAACTGTCTTGATGCATAAGCAACAACTTTACCATTTTGCATGAGCACACCTCCTAAATCCATCTTAGAAGCATCACAATAAACCACAAACGATTCTTCCGGATTAGGCAATATCAAAATCGGTGCCGACGTCAACCTTCTCTTCAACTCGGTAAAACTCTCTTCACAAGAAACATCCCAAACGAAAGCCTTACCCTTACAAGTCAACTTAGTCAACGGAAGTGCTAACTTAGAGAAACCTTCAATGAACCTTCTATAATAGCCAGCTAGTCCCAAAAAGCTTTGAATCTCGGTAGCCGACTTAGGAGTTTCCCATCTCAACACGGCATCAACTTTAGACGGATCCACAGCAATGCCATCACCAGAAATGACATGCCCCAGAAAACTAACTTCCTTCATCCAGAACTCACACTTGGATAACTTAGCATACAACTTCTTCTCTTTCAAGACTTGCAATATCAACTTCAAATGCTCAGCATGATCTAATTCTGATTTAGAGTAAATTAAAATATCATCAATGAACACCACCACAAAACGATCCAGATACTCATGAAAAATACGATTCATGTACTCCATAAATACTCCAGGTGCATTCGTAAAGCCGAAGGGCATCACGGAATACTCATAATGTCCATAACTTGTTCTGAAAGCCGCCTTCTGCATGTCCTCATCTTTCACTTTAATCTGATGGTAACCCGACCTCAAATCGATCTTGCTAAACACACGAGCACCAACTAATTGGTCCATCAAGTCATCAATTCTTGGAAGTGGATACTTGTTCTTGATTGTCACCTTATTCAACTAACGATGATCAATACAAAGTCCCATACTTCCATCTTTCTTCTTAACCAACAACAGTGGAGCTCCCCACGGCGACACACTAGGTCTCACAAACCTCTTCTCAAGCAATTCTTCCAACTGCTTCTTCAATTCCGACAATTCAGATGCAGACATCCTGTACGGTGCCATAGACACAGGTCTAGTACCAGGTACCAATTCAATCGAGAACTCAACTTCTCTCTCAGGCGGTACATCAGGAATTTCATCAGGGAAAACTTCAAGAAAATTGCACACCACCTTCAATTCTTCTATGATTGCTTGGTTCTCAACAGACATTGATGCAACCAAAGAAAACACTTGAACATCCTCTTTCACCAACAAACGCAACTGACTAGCAGACAAGAACTCAACATCTTCCTCTTCAGGAGAATAAAACCTCACAGACTTATCATAGCAATTGATGTGAACACGGTTATGCTCTAACCAGTTCATCCCTAAGATCACATCCAAACCTCTCAACGGCAAGCACACAAAATCAACAAGGAAGTCTCTGTCAAAAATCGACACGGGACACTTCAAACACACAAGAGAAGTGGTCACCGAACCCTTAGCCGAAGTATCGACAACCATCTTTCCGTTCATAGTAGACAACAGAAGACTCAATCGTTTAACACAATCAACAGATATAAAGCAATAAGAAGCACCGGTATCAATAATAGTAATTAAAGGAATGCTATTAATGAAACAAGTACCTCTGATGAGTGAATCCTCACTAGTGGTCTGAGTTCCCGACAAGGCAAACACCTTTCCACTAGATTGCTCCTTCTTTGGCTTCTGACACTTGCTTCCAATATGTCCTTCTTCACCACAATTGAAACACACCATCTGCTTATGCTTGCAAGAAGGTGACGTATGTCCAATCTCCCCACAACAGTAACACCTCACGGCATCAGCAGTACACACAGTGCTCTTATGGCCAACCTTGCCACACTTGAAGCACGTAAGACCAGCAGGTGTATCTCCCCCACTAGTTCTCTTGCCATCAGTAACTTTCTGCTTACCCTTTCCACTCGGAGCATCATAAGGCTTACCACGACCTTGATAACCCTTTCCCTTTTTCTCAGTTATCACACGATAATGAGCATTGTTGTCCTCTTCATAGATCCGACAACAATCAACCAAATCAGCAAAGATACGAATCTTCTTGTAACTAATTGCTTTCTTAATCTCCGGACGCAACTCATTCTCAAACTTAATGCACTTGGAAAACTCACCATTCGGCCCAACATAGTGTTGGTAAAACTTTGCCAACTCACCAAACTTAGTAGCATACTCCACAAAAGATTTGTTCCCTTGACTTAGCTCAAGGAATTCAATTTCCTTCTTGCCACGGACATCTTCAGGTAAGTACTTCCTTAAGAACTCCATGCGAAACACAATCCAAGAGATCTCTTCACCACTCGCTTCCAATCTCCTACGGGTCTCTAGCCACCAATCATCCGCCTCAACTGCTAGCATATGAGTCCCATACCGAACCTTCTGTTCAGGAGTGCAATCCATGACACGGAAAATCCTCTCAATCTCCTTAAGCCATGTCAATGCGCCATCAGGATCATAAGTTCCCTTAAACACAGGAGGGTTCTCTCTTTGGAAAGTAGACAAATTGCGAGAAGCGGAATTCTCACCAACGTTTGGCTGATGTTCCAAGGCTTGGGCCATCGCCTCCAAAGCAGCAGCAATTGCAACATCATTCCTTCTTGTCATACCCCAACTTTTGACCCTAAGATCATACATCAATTGCATTCAATCATTAATCAAGAGCACCATTGTGAGGCTTTTCCTTTGATATTGTGATTGTCTCTGAGGGGAACTATCGAGCATTATAGCCCTTTATTTGTTCATACTAACCAAAATCAAAAAAATATGTGTTTTGTCTCTTTTGTTTACATTTTACTGGTAAAAGATCGGGCAAAAATCAAAACAGTGCAAGAAAACAATTTTTGAAAATTTGGAGGTGGAAATCGATTTACCCCCATGGGAAATCGATTTCCTGTGCGCAAAATTCAAAAAAATATAAGGAGGGGAGCTTGACATCATTTTGGCACCTTTTTTATTTGATCATTTTACCAATTTTCCACCTCACCAAAATTAATCCCTTCATTAAACCCACTTAAACCTCATTTTACCATTTTTACCATTTAAATTCCACTTAAATACCAATTAAACATAAGCTAATTACCAAATGCAAAAAGACCAAATTGCCACTACTCTTGCTCCAATTCTATAAATAGAGACCTCTACTCTCTCATTTCTCAAGCTTTGAGAGCCAAAAAACCCCTTGCAATTTCTCTCCTCATCCTTACCAAATTCACCAAAGCTCTTTTTCTTTCATAAAGTTTGTGAGTCACATCTTGAACCTCACAAACTTTGAGCTAAACCACCATCCATTTCACTCTTTTTTCTTCAATTGTTGAGAGATCAAGATTTGTGTTGGTGATTCTTGAAGTAGATCTAAGTTTTGTTCAAGATTTGGTAATTTTCTTCATCCTTATTCATCCATCATAATGTGATTCTTTTGTGCTTGTGTGTGATGCATCTTTGATGCTATATTGGTCCTATTTGATGGTAATTTGATGGAAAATTCGTGCTCCAATTGATATGTGATCATAAGGTGTTTGTATGTTTGCTTAAGTCAAGTTTTATGCTTCCTAATGCTGATTTTTTTGAAAACTGCACTGAGGAAATCGATTTCCTCCTTAGGGAAATCGATTTCCACTCCGTTTCTGCGCCAGATTTGAAAACCTGCACTAAGGAAATCGATTTCCTCCTTAGGCAAATCGATTTCCCCTGGGACAGAATGTGTTTTTTGCCTTTTTTATGCTTGTTTTGGCTTCCTTCTTCCTCCACTTCATTAATATCATTGGATCTAGGATGTTGATTGGTTTGAAATGACCAAATCCATAATATTAGATGAATGATATTAATGATAGTGTCAGTAGATTATCTTTTATGCATTTTATTCTTCCTCTACTTCATTAATATCATTGGATCTAGGATGTTGATAGGTTTGAAATGACCAAATCCATAATATTAGATGAATGATATTAATGATAGTGTGAGTTGATTTTACTTTATGCATTTTATCTTCTTCTTCTCCTTCTTTTTCTTTTGATCGATGAAAGTCTTAATACTTTGAGAATTCTTATGGATTCTTAGTAAATACTAGATCGTTACCTATTTTCTTTTCGTGCGGTATTGCTTTCGGAGAGTGATCTACATATCACTTCTCTCGCATGCATTAGCACATAAAGTTTTGACCGGCCTCGTTGTAGGGTGATTTCTACATAAATCACTTGGCGATCTCCTTAACATAGCGCAATATTTCGTGTCCCGAATAAAAAAAATCAAATATGGAAGAGAATTGTATGCGGTTGATTTATGACTTATGGAAGTTTATCGTGTAGTAGCTATGATTTTATCAAGCTTCTGATAAATTTCCATTGAATTTAAATCCGAGAACATCCTTCACTCACCATCGATCTTAATTACTAACTTTGATAACATACTTGACAAGTTTCAAGATGGTTATCTTTAACATCTAACAATTGACTTTAATTTCCGCAATTTATTATACCGCTCTTTATTTTTCGCTTTATTGCTTTATCATTTCATCATGTTTATGTTTCCGCTATTTTCTCTTTGTCCATTTGGACGTTTATATTCCGCTATTTTCTCTTTGTCCATTTGGACATTTACATTCCGCTATTTTCCTTTTGTCCATTTGGACATATGTTTATGCTTCTGCTATTTTTCTTTTGTCCACTTGGACCATAATTTACTTTTATGCTAAAACACTAATAAATAACAAAAATCTAAAAAACGTTTAAGGCTCTCTTTTGGACTATTGGTTACTATCCCGAGCATTCTGGAGATTTGGACTTATGGACTTAGTACCTCTGGACCCTTATGATATCGTTACTCTGCTATTATTCTGTCTGTCTGGCATTGGATTGTTGTCTGTTTGTATGTGCAGGTATTTCCTTGAAAGCCCTTGATGGTTAATTCCAAGGCATTGATATAAGGATTTTACCCGAAAACAGCCGTTACTCTGCTTGATTTTCGTCAGAATTTTAATGTGCTTAATGCAAAGTAGTGCTAAGATAATAAGTTCATCTGGATCCCCAAGTGATAATGTGTTGGTTTGGTAATGATATTCCAAAGGATGAGAAATATACCTTGACTCATAATGTCAAGTGTTGGCTTCTTCTCCGGTTAGACCGTTCTTTTCCTTAGCTTTTATTTTACGCAATAGGCTAGCCTCTTCATCTCCTCCCCTTCTTTAATTTTCAAAATCTTCTCTCTTTTTACAAAACCTTCTTATGTTTGCAACCTTTTCAAAATCTTTTCTTTAAAAATATCTTTTGGCCCTTAGTGGCTTTTCTTCAAAAGTTTAGACACGACTAATTGTCGAAACGAGTGGCGATACCCCCTTGATTTTGAAATTGATTGATATAATGAGATCTTTTCCACGTGAGAGAGCTAGTGGCATACTCGTCGATTTTCTATCCGAGTTGGGGCCCTTCTTTCATTTGCGATGCAAAGAACTCGTTTGTTCTCATGCTCAAAATCAATGGCTGAGTATTTCTCTCCAACGATAATAAAGTGTTTATTCTTTTTTAAAACGTTTTCCCTTTAAGCGGAACTACATTAGCTCTGACTTCTCCATTGCACCGAGGAGGTATGTAGGCACAAGGCTTAATGTCTTGCCGAGCTTATTTTAAAAAATAAAACAAACCCTTTTTTTAGCACACACACAACACATATTTTCAAAAAGGTTCCTGTGGAGTACCACAGATATGAGGGGTGCTTAAAACCTTCCTCTTGTATAAACAACACCCGTGCCTAAGATCTCTTCTTTTTGTTTTAAAAACAAACTTTGGGTTTTCTTCGTTCTTTTCCCTTTTCCTTTGGAAATAATAAAGCGCGGTGGCGACTTTCACTGAAATATTGATTCGAGTCAATCCTATGGCTTCGATATCAGATTTTCCCCGCTACACTTCCAGCCATCTCAACTCTTCACTATAACAAAGAAACAATCAGTACAAAACAACAATACAACATTGTTAGACCACACTACGACACAACACTTCGCCGGACGGACCAACCAGGCTCTGATACCACTAATGTAACACCCCAAATCTACCCCTAAATTAATAAGAGCAAACAGAGTATAAAACATCGAAACAAGCAACTAATTTGAGGCATCACATATTCGACTTAAACAAAACTACAATTCATGCTCAAAGTACATGGATACATAACACTTATATCGGAGGAAACTCATAATTCATCTAACATTTAAATCCAAACAACTTCATCATATTGCAGCGAAATCCAAATAACAACACAATATCCAAATCTTATATTCTTGTCAACATGGCACAATAGGTCCAAAGCATCTCCATAAGACATAACATCAAATTTCAAGAAAAGATAATCAACATATAACAAGACACAAGCAAGTATCGCAAACATCCCCCCGAGTGTTACGTATCAGAGCATTGACACACCGACTCGAGCTATAAGGTACACGGCTACTCCACGTTGTTAACTGCACGTTACCAATGGAGGGTAACATTCAAACATAAGGGGTGAGATATCATTCATTATAAAGAAACGTATGATAATATTTCAAAGCAAGAGAAAAGATCATACATTGGTCACCACTTCTCATCACAATACTCAATACAACGATTTCACATCACATAATCAACTTAAAAAAACGGCAACAATGTCATCAATTCAACTATGACAATATGTACAATTCATAAGTAAGATTCCAACACAATCACAACAAACATCTCATCATCAAGTCACCACGTCTTAACAATCATATCTTCATCAAGTCACAATATCATTATCAAATAAGACTCAAATGCAATTCACATGTGACCCGGCTTATGAAAATGCATGTGGTACCATTTGGAGTAAAACTCCCACGTCTCAAGACTTGCCATTGGGCACACCGTCGCTAATTGCCATTAAGGCCACCGTCACTTTTTACTATTAAGGCCATCGTCTCTTTATGCAATGGATGTGACTCACTAAATGCAACATCCATACAAACACGATATTCACAAATACATCATGTTATACCCCAAAATTTGCCCACATATTTTTCAAGAAAACTCCAATCTGAAAATTAAGAGTCTCATATAATTATGGATTTTTATTTCAACAAATATCCTGACATATGAAATACTTAGTTTTTAGAATTTTTCTTATACAGTAATTTGGCTTGCAGTTGAATTTATTCTTACGCAAACGCCAAATACTGTTTATTACTTCACACATGCTATTTATTTATTTACAGATAAATGGTACTGACACAATTGGTACAGAGTTAAATCTTTTTGCAGGCGCAGAATCAGGAAACTCAGACTGTACTGGTAACAGTATATATGTTATTTATTATGTCTGTGTTTTTCTAACAAGTCATGTAAATAAACTTTCATTTTTTACATAAAACAAAAACAAAAATAACAAAAAAAGAAAATTAACTTTGACTGTTGATTTTTCACTCTAACTGCTACGTCAATACCTGAACAGTCAGTTGACAGCCAAACTGCTGGCAGTACAATTCTCAGTGTTTTGTACCATCAATCAAATCAATCTTTCACAATTCAAAATTCCAAGATCTTTTGTGCTAGAAGTCCTCTGAATATCACGCGATTAGCAGAGACTCAACACTGCACAAAAATCAGGTACGCTTAACTGTCTCCTACACAAACAGTCCCTAATCAGGGTTTTTCTTGTTTTTACAGGAGCAACAAGTTTTTGAGAGCTCAAATTGATTTCATACACATCCATATATCTCAAAGTACCATCATACAAATTTTCAAACTTCAATTCACTCAGACGCACCGTCAGCAGCTCAAACAGTCAACAGACGACCCGTTTGACCAAAAAGTCAACAGACAGTCAAAAATGAAATTTTTTGTCAAAGTCCATATTTTGTCAAAGGATTCATCATTTGATCATTGGATGATCATAATTCATCAAGGAAAGATCAAAAATCAACAAAACCCTAAGATTCAAAATTAGGGTTTTTGCCTGAAAAGTCAACTCAACTTTGACTGATCATAACTCTCTCATCCTTCATCCAAAAAATTCAAACCAAAGCTTGTTGGGAAGGAAATTCAATTATCTTTCAAATGCCATTGATCCCATGGTCATTGGATTCACCATTTGAAAAATATGATCAAAGACATTACAGGTCATTTTCAAAGTCAACAAAAAGACACTTTTTTCAAAAGGACACACAAGGAGCTTCAAAAATCATTTTGACATGAGACCAAAGACATTGGTTAGAGGACTCTTTGAGGTTTCCAAAAAGTGCAAGATCTCCTTCATATGACAAAAATTGAGGGATTTACACCTTGTTGAAGTTGGCTAAATTTTGGGAAAATGCATGAAATCAACATTGCTCAAAAATGTATTTTTTCCAAATGGGGCCAAGTTTTCAGCATTCAAACATCATTTCCATAATGATATGGGCCTCCCACGACCAAGACTAAGCCCATAACATTTTTCATCCATGTTTGTTTGATTTTTTCTTATTTTAAGATTAAATTAAAAAAAGAAATGCATGGATAAATGATAGCTTGCATTCCAAGCATGACTCATCAATGTGACTCATTCAACTCTGTCCCAAAGCAAAGTACAGCAGAGGAGAAGAGGAAAATCAAGCCATGGTGGCTTAAAGACAAAGCTACCAATGTTGAAAAAGTCAAGATTCCAAAAAACTCATCAATGCTCTTGGCTTAGTTTCTAAGCACTCTAATGCTTATAAATAAGCTATCTCAGTTCAGTAACAAGAGAGAGACAAGACCAGAAGCATAGCATAGCATATAACACTTGTAATCACTTCAAAAAATTCAAAGAAAAACTCAAATTCGAATTTGTAATTTCAGTCCATTTCAATACAAACTAAGCATTCATATACCTTCCTTAAACATCACTGAAACTATCTCAATCAATTACAAGCCTTGAAGCTCACTGAATCGAGCTACACAGGTCAAAATTTGTTCAAACTAAAATCAATTCGTATCTGGTTATTCACACATGTTTAACAAGATGTAGACATACTATTGAGTTTGGTTTGAGGTGTAGATCATTTCTGGAAACTTAATTGAAGTTTGGACACGTATAAACGAAACTACCATTTTAGGGTTCATAGCTTCAAATTTAGGGCTTTCCAAATTAGGCAAAATTAGAAGTTCTGATTAGCACCATTAGATTCGCATGAACAAGACGAAACGAATGGAACCATCGCGCCAAAAATCTTTGCATGTTTACCCCTATTCGCTATTTTGCAGGTTTGAGGTTCACTTACTATAGCGCTTTTTTCATAAAAACGCTGTAAAAGGCCCTGGCGAGAGGTTGAAGATGATGAGGTGTCCCCACCTCATTGGTTCAGACGCGCGCGTTTTTTTTTAAATTGTCCTCTGATTCTGTGCTTTGCAGGTGTAGCTTTTACCACGTGCCTCACCATCTGGACCACCTGATCTCATTTAATGAATAATCCAACGTGCCAGATCAAACCATCCTTATCATGGACTCTCAATCCAACCACACAGGATCAGTATCCTTTATTTCTATTTTATTTTCTATTTTTATTTTAATTTCTTTGTTAAATTAATTAAAAATAGTTTTAAAAATCCAAAAAATACACAAAAAATATTTTTAGACTTCTAAAATAATATATTATTTTCTGAAATAAAAATATTTTTATTTTCTTCAAAATTTCAATATTTTGCATAATTAATTAGTATATATTTATATATTTGCTTTTTAATTATTCTAACCAATCAAAAAATCATAAAAAAAATTGTTCTTTGTGTTAAATATTGTTTATATATTATAAACTAATTTTGTACATATTTTGAATAATTTTCTTTTTAAGTTTTAATTATTTGTATAATTATTTGCATAATTATGTTTTAATTAACTTAAATCAATTTCAAATCAATTTCAAAAATTCCAAAAAAATTAGTTTTGTTTTAAAATTAATTGACAAATATTTTGTACATATTTTAAACTTAATTTCTAGGTTTAAATCAATTTTCATCTTTTTCTTCATTTTAATTTAATTAATCATGCATTAATTATAATTAAAATAAATCATAAAAAATCCAAAAAACATGCCTTTTATTTTTCTTGCAATTTAAATTCCTAGATAAATGTATAGGATGTCAAATTCATGTAAATAGGCTAGTTTACATTTCCCGCACAATCGATGTAATAGCGTAGATTTACTTTCCGCACTTTACATTTCCGCATTTTAATTTCCAGCACATATAAACTGCGTGTATGTCAAAGATAAAATTGAACCGTTAGATCACTAACTTCAAAGATAAATATCTGAATCCAATCACAATCACACTTGCACCTCTTCAGGTAATCCCTTTTACAATCTTTCAAAATCAAAGTCAAATTCTACTGTTTTGAGTACAAAATCGAACCTTGCTTTTATATCCGGTGAAAGGATAGATTTTTAAAGGAAATAGGATAAAGACCTTACAACTCAGGGTAGACCTCCTAGTTTGCTTGCTCAAATCAAAACAAACAAAATTCTCATACACTGTTGATTTTTCAAAACTTTCAAAAAAGACAATACTTTGTATACATCCAAACACGGGTTATTACAAAGTTAACGTTCTTTTCAAAACATCTTTCGAAAGATAAACAAGCATTTTGTATACATCCACACACGGATCATTACAAAATTCAATTTACAAAGGTATTTGAAACCACATATGAGCAATTTCAGAGCAATTGAAAAGTGATCGAAAAACAAGTGAGCTAAGCAAACTTAAGAGCCCATGGATAACCATGGATACAAAGGGTGCTAACACCTTCCCTTTGTATAACCTACCCCCTTACCCAGAATTTCTTAAAGGTCTTTTTTCTGTTTCTTTTATAAACCTTTCCTTAATTGGATAAAATAAAAGGTCGGTGGCGACTCTGTGAATTTTCAAAAATGCGAAAGCATTAAGCGACAAAAAAGAGTCAGTTCACGTATCTCTACAGATCAGAGGTATGGCCCGGTATTAAAAAAAATCGGAGGTCCACAGAACTGGCGACTCTGCTGGGGAGATACTTTCAAAAACAAAATGTTTTCAAAAGGGGTTACCTTAAGAGAATAGGTCGATGTTTTCAATTGTTTGACTTGATTGCTTTATTTTTCAAAGGCTTGCTTGGGTATTTTGCTTGTGTGAAAGATTCTAACCCGAATCTCGAGATACCTTAAGTATATGACATTAGACCAAGGAAACTGTACGGCATGTACCGATACGGTTGATCTGGTAGTCATCGTTAGTGCGACACTTTGGTTTATACTGATGTCCCTTGAAAACGATCAAGGAGTATATTAGGCTTCCGAAATGTCATTAAACACTAATTTGTCTTAGAACCTTTTTAGTTGAACTTGACTTGTGGCCTATTAAGTGGCTAGCTTTGAAATTGATCGAAGTTAGTTATCCTCGAGGAATATTTTGATCGGCCGCTCGAGCGCCGTATTGAGATGTTACTTCCAAGGATCATAGAACCCGAATCCAATTCTAGGACAGGTTTTAACCAACTCAACTTCAGTGGGGAGGGTATCACCTATCAGCTCCATGCAAGCCTTTAAACCTAAGGCTATTGTTTGATTTGTTTTTGTGTGCCACATGTTTGCATCATAAGCATATCATTTTTTGCACCAAACACTTCAAGGATCAAAGAGTTTACCTTTGTTTTTGCAGGTAATGGCTCCCGCCACCAAAGATTACATCCGAATCAACATCTCAACGGTACCATCTGAACTAAAAGACTTGGTGTCAGAATTCCCCAGGAATGTTCAATTCACTGAAAGGCATGGTCACCTACTCCATTTGGTTACCTCAAAATTTGAAGAAGACATGATACGGGTCCTGTTCCAGTTCTTTGACCCTGAACATCATTGCTTTACCTTTCCTGATTACCAGTTGGTACCCACTTTGGAAGAATTCTCTGAACTAATGGGATTGCCTGTTCGAAATCAATTACCTTTCACTGGTTTAGAAAGGATTCCAAAACCTGAAGTCATTGCTGCTGCTTTACATCTGCGGAAATCAGAAATCGAGTCCAATTGGGAAACAAAGAGTGGAGTTAAGGGTTTACTTGCCAAGTTCTTATTGGAAAAGGCTCGACTACTGCTAGAAAACAAAAGTTATCCAGCTTTTGAGGAAGTTATGGCACTTTTGATCTATGGATTGGTTTTATTCCCAAATCCCGACCAGTTCATAAGTGTACACATCATCAACCTTTTCCTAATCCGTAACCCGGTACCAACATTGCTGGGAGACATTCTACATTCTCTACACACTCGTACCATGAAGAAACGAGGAACTCTCATGTGCTGTATACCACTACTGGCTAGGTGGTTTACATTTCATCTTCCCCGATCAGTGTTGAGAAATGAACAAAGAATGCAATGGTCTCACAGGATTATGTCTTTGTCTCATTCAGATATCCGGTGGAACAACTTCTTTCAAAGAGACATTACTATCATTGATCATTGTGGAGAATACCCTAATGTGCCACTCCTTGGCATCAAAGGAGGCATCACTTACAATCCCTCTTTAGCTCTACGCCAATTCGGATATGCAAGGAGCAACGGTCCTCATGACATGATTATCCATGGCATTGTGTTTGATTACGAGAATGATTCTCATAGACACCGACGAAGGTTCATACATGCATGGGGCAGTGTCTATAGAATAGAAAGCAAAACTCTGGGGCAATGGAATTCTATTCCTATGGAACCCTACCTCAGATGGGTCCGTACTCATGCTCAGAAACTCCTTATGCCATATCCTGCTGTTCTACCTGTGACTATTGAACCAGAGGTCGAAGGATATGAACCTCAAGTTATTCTACACCCGGACATGCCAACTGACCTAGAAGAGTTGCAAAAATCTTGGGTTCAACTCAAAGAGGAAAGAGACACCTTCAAATCATACTGTCAAGACTATGAGAGAAGGATATTGGAGCTCACCGGACAGCTTCAAGAAGAACAGCAGATCAACACATTCCTGGGGGCAAAGAGAAAGCGTCCACGGGAGACCTGAAGGATCATTTATTTTATTTCTGTCTTGTAAGCCCAAATGAGGCAAAGAAAAAAGAAAAAAAAGCAAAAAAAAAAGAAATAAATTGATTAACTAACGTTTGTTTCTTCTTTAACAAATCTAAACTCTAAGATCCTTGAAACATTGCACACACATTTCACTTCATGCATTGCATATACATTTCATACATTGCATTCATATACATTGCATATACATTTCATACATTGCATACACATGGCATCCAGTCATACACATTTCATAACAGGTTCACATGACGGATTTCTCATCTTCTCGCTGTTTATTTCAGTCAGAAGAGATGGAATCCGAAATGAGCATCAAGAATCTCGAAGCACAGAATGCCCAAGTTCAAGTGGCAATTCTGGAACTGGCAAAGGGGCAGCAAGAACTGAAAGCCCTGATAATCAAGAAGAAAAAGAAGCCCAAAGGATCTGTAGGTGTGAGTCACCTGAGAAGAAAGATCAAAATTCCAGTCAAAAAGTTCACAAAGCCACCGATCCCTGAAACAGTCGGTGATGATGAACAAGAAGACAATCAAAGCAACCAGGGTTCTGCTAAACCCTCTCTCTCTTCAAATGAAGAAAATGATCATTCTGGGGACGAACCGGATAATGAAAAATACCAACAGCTGGAAGACCGTATGAAAGCTATGGAGATACAAAAAATACCTGGCTTAGATTTCAATGATCTGGGGCTCATCTCGGATGTTGTTATCCCTCCAAAATTCAAAGTTCCTGTCTTTGCAAAATATGATGGAGTTTCTTGCCCGAAACTACATCTGAGATCCTATGTGAGGAAGATACAACCTCATACAACGGATAACAAATTGTGGATTCACTTCTTCCAAGAAAGTCTGTCGGGTACACAACTCGAGTGGTACTACCAGCTGGAAAATACCAAGGTTCATACTTGGGAAGAATTAGCTGCTGCTTTTTACAAACAGTACCAATACAATGCTGATCTTGCGCCAACCCGTACTCAACTAAGGGGCATGTCTATGGGACCAAAAGAAAGTTTCAAAGGATATGCACAAAAATGGAGAGATATGGCTGGAAGGGTTCAACCACCCTTATCTGATCGCGAACTAGTTGACATGTTCATGGGCACTTTAACTGGCCCTTTCTATAGCCATTTGCTGGGAAGTTCATCATCAGGTTTCACTGACCTGATACTGACCGGAGAACGTGTCGAAAGTGGCATTCAAAATGGAAAAATTCAAATAGGTTCCACCTCTGGTACTACAAAAAGGCCCATCAGTGGGAGAAATGAGGTCAATGCAACTCAAATTCAAAAAAGTCGCAAAAGTGAGCAGCATCAATCTGTAGGGGCAGTTCTGATCTCCGCATCTGCACCTCAAAAAGATCAACAGCCAAAATATACGCATCGACCAGATGCACCAAGAAGAAATTTCACCAAAATCAACATGCCAATTTCTCAGGCATTGCAGCACTTGCTAAAAGCAGATCTGATCACCTTAAGAGGTCCTCCAAGGAATGTCAACACTTCCTCTCCGAATTATCGCCCTGATGCGACATGTGCCTATCACTCAAACTGTCCAGGACATGACGCAGATCACTGCTGGGCCCTGAAAAATAAAATACAAGATATGATAGATGCTGGTGAAATTGAGTTCGATCCTCCAGAAACTCCAAATGTCATCACAGCACCTATGCCAAAGCATGACAAAACTGTCAACGCTATCCTGGACACTGTTTACATCTATGATGTGAACGAATTATCAACTCCACTCTGCGAAGTCAAAGGAAAGCTAATCCGAGCTGGTTACTTTCCAGGGTGTGACCCCGACTGCTTTTACTGCTCCTGCCTGCCCAATGGTTGTGAAAATCTGAGGATGGGAATTCAAAAATGGATGGATCGCCGTATCATTATGTTTGAGAGGCTCCCTTCTATGGACGTACTGTGCGAAGTCTTTGCAAACGGGATAAGAATAGAGGATGTCTCAGTGATCTCCAGCTTACCATTCAAAATCTCTGCCAAGGCTCCATTCAAAATTTCTGCTACACTCAAAGTGGCATCAGTAGTCATTGCTAGTCCAACTCCATTTCCATACTCCTCAGACAAAGCTGTCCCATGGGGATACGACGCTAATGTTTACATTCATGGAGTTAAGCAGGGTACCTCGACTGAAGAGACCGCAAAGTTAACTACTCCAACTGTGGGTAATATTGTGGGTACCAGCAAGATCACGAGAAGTGGAAGAATCTTTTCACCAGAAATTTCTCCAAATGTTGCTGCTGGTCCAGTCCGAGTCCCAGTTCCTAATCAAAATGTCAACGCTCGAGGCAAAGAGCCACAAGTTGAACAAATTCAAACCCCGGTGGAGATCACTGCTGAGGATCCATCAAAGCAAGAAATGGAGGAAATATTGAAAATCATCTGCAAGAGTGATTACAATATTGTTGAGCAACTGGGGCACACTGCTTCAAAAATCTCAATGCTATCTCTGCTAAAATATTCAGAAGCTCATGCCAAAGCTCTGATGAAGTTCCTGAAAGCTGCGCATGTGCCTCAAGAGATCTCAGTCGACCAATTTGAGAATTGTGTTGCCAATCTAACCGTGAGCAATGGTCTCGGTTTCTCCGATGTGGATCTAACCCCTGCTGGAAAAAATCACAACAAAGCCTTACATATCTCCATTGAATGTAATGGCACCACTCTATCTCATGTGCTAGTAGATAACGGTTCTTCTCTGAACGTGTTACCGAAAACAGTACTAGAAAAGCTTGACTTCGAAGGAATTGTGTTACAACCAAGCGATGTTGTGGTAAGAGCCTTTGACGGGTCAACCAGAACGGTATACGGAAAAGTGAATCTCCCAATCAGAGTGGGTTCTCAAATCTTTGATTCTATCTTTTACGTAATGGAAATTCACCCAGCCTACTCCTGTTTACTTGGACGCCCTTGGATACATGGGGCAAACGCTGTAACTTCTACCCTGCATCAGAAGTTAAAATATCCAGTAAAAGGAAAGATTGTCACAGTCTATGGCGAAGAGGAATATGTGGTTAGTCACCTAAGCAATTCCAAATATGTCGAGTTGGAGGACGAATTCATCGAAACTCCATGCCAATCATTTGAGGTGGTCTCTCCAGATGTCTCTACCACCAAGCATATTCCTGCTACTCCAACTACAACTATGGCTTCTCTCAAAGATGCCAAAGCCATGATTGAACAGGGTGATTGCACAGTATGGGGACAGCTTCCCGATATACCCTACAAATCTGACAAGCTAGGTCTGGGCTATGATAGTGAAAATCAAAAGAATGATCAAAGTCCTCGTTCTGGAGGATTAATGTCACACTTCGTCAGCCAAGAAGTAAACGCTATTGAAGATGAAGGAGTGTTCTTGAACCATATCATTCAGCCATATCCAGATGAAATTCCACCCATTTCCATGGGAATGTGGGATGCTGTTCAAGAACCAAACGGCGGGTATAATTATCAGTATGCCGAACCTCAAAATTCTTATATTGCTATGGAGGACCTTACCCCGACTGGATGGGGTGATCAAATTGGAAATGATCAAATTTTCACAAGTCCCGTCACTGAGCAATATCAAAATCCACCCAAAGAAGTATGGGACACGCTAGGAGAACCCAGCGGCAAATATGACTATATGGTGAAATATTCCGCTCCTCCGAGCTCACAAATTGCCATGGAGGACATTGTCCCAACTGGATGGGATGAACATTACGATGACAATTTCGCTTTCGAAGAAGCCAGGGAAATACCAAATAACGAGGGTTGCTTTCTGTCAGCATACACTCCTCATCAAGATGCACAAGTCTCTATTCAAAACATCATCCCGACTGCATGGGACGGCCTTATCGAGCATCTCGCTCAGCCAACAGAGATATCTCAGCCTGGGCTCTCGTATCCAGCAGAGTATATCCCTTATCCCGAAGGATCACCGGCTCATTTTCCCACTAATGAAATCAATGCTGTGGGAGATGAAAAAGACAACTGCAACTGGAACAGCTGGGTACCCCCTGCTCACAACAGTGGATTGAACAACTGGAAAGCTGAGGATGTGATCTCCTTTGACCAGGAGTAAATGCCATTTCCTGTTTTCTTTGTGTATAATGTGCAAAGATAAAAATGGTTCCTGAACAATCGAACCATGAGCTTGAAAGCCGTGTGCCTTAGCACACTGGTCCTTCTATAAGGGCTTATCATATCATGATCATGTGCATTCAATAAAATCATGGGACGCTTGCATATTTAAATTTTGTGATCCTTTTTCCTTCTTTCTTCGCTTTCAAATAGCTATGTTTTTTCTTCACACATACTCACATAATTAACTTGCAGATTCACATACACTCTGGATCCAGTCAACAACGATTCTGCTATTGCCCGTCATGACTTTGAAAATCCGATCTACCAAACTGAGGACGAAAGTGAGGAAGATTGTGAAGTGCCAAGAGAACTTGCAAGGCTGCTAGAACAAGAAGACAAGGCCATACAGCCTCACGAGGAGCCAATTGAGGTCATCAACTTGGGCAGCAACGAAGAAAAGAAAGAAGTCAAAATAGGGGCTGATTTAGAACACAGCGTCAAGCAAAGACTGATTCAAATGCTGCGAGACTACGTCGAGATATTCGCCTGGTCCTATGAGGATATGCCAGGCCTTGACACGGACATCGTAGTTCATCGCCTACCAATCAAAGAAGGTAGCACTCCGGTCAAACAGAAACTACGAAGAAGTAGGCCTGATATGTCAAAAAAGATCAAAGACGAGGTTGAAAAACAGTTCAATGCCGGATTCCTAAAAGTTGTAAGTTATCCTCCTTGGATAGCTAACATCGTCCCTGTACCTAAAAAAGACGGGAAAGTCAGAATGTGCGTGGACTACAGAGATCTGAACCGGGCAAGTCCCAAAGATGATTTCCCTTTACCACACATCGATGTACTGGTTGACAATACCGCACAATGCAAGGTATTCTCCTTTATGGACGGATTCTCAGGGTACAATCAAATCAAGATGGCACCCGAAGACATGGAAAAAACAACCTTCACAACACCCTGGGGAACCTTTTGTTACAAAGTAATGCCCTTTGGTCTGAAAAACGCAGGAGCAACCTACCAACGTGCAATGGTAGCGCTATTTCATGATATGATTCATCAAGAAATAGAGGTGTATGTCGATGACATGATTGCAAAATCCAACACCGAGGAAGAACATTTGGGTCATTTACACAAGTTGTTTGACAGACTCAAGAAATACAAGTTGCGACTGAACCCAAATAAGTGTACCTTTGGAGTAAGATCCGGCAAACTCTTAGGTTTCATCGTCAGCAGCAAAGGTATTGAGGTTGATCCCGCCAAGGTTAAAGCCATTCAAGAAATGCCTATACCTCGTACTGAGAAACAAGTCAGAGGATTCTTGGGACGTCTGAATTACATCGCCCGATTTATTGCCCACATGACTACTACTTGTGTGCCGATCTTCAAACTGTTGAAGAAAGATCAAGTGGAAAGGTGGAATGACAAATGCCAGTTAGCCTTTGACAAAATCAAAGAATATCTCCAAAAACCTCCAATCTTGTTGCCACCTGTGGAAGGCAGACCTCTGATAATGTACCTAACTGTGTTAGAAGACTCAATGGGGTGTGTACTAGGACAACATGACGAATCCGGCCGAAAGGAGCACGCAATCTACTATCTTAGCAAAAAGTTTACCGATTGTGAAACAAGATACTCACTACTCGAAAAAACTTGTTGTGCCTTAGCTTGGGCAGCTCGCCGACTAAGACAGTACATGCTAAATCACACCACTTTCCTAATCTCCAAGATGGATCCCATCAAATACGTGTTCGAAAAACCTGCTCTCTCAGGAAGAATAGCGAGATGGCAAATGATCTTGACAGAATATGACATTCAATACACTTCACAAAAAGCAATCAAAGGAAGTGTGGTAGCTGATCATCTGGCTCATCAAGCAGTAGATGATTATCAAGCATTGAACTTTGACTTCCCAGACGAAGACATTATGCTAGTCAATGACTACAAACAACCAGGACCAGAAGAAGGATCCGAGCCAGGATCCCGGTGGACTATGGTTTTTGACGGAGCTTCTAATGCACTTGGCAATGGCATCGGAGCTGTGATCATTTCCCCCACAGGAGGTCATACACCATTCACTGCCAGGTTATGCTTCAATTGCACTAACAATATAGCCGAATACGAAGCATGTATTCTGGGTCTCAAAGCTGCAATCGATCTAAGAATCAAATTCCTGGAAGTCTACGGAGACTCGGCCTTGGTAATCTACCAAGTCAAAGGGGAATGGGACACAAAGCACCCGAATCTAATTCCTTACAAAGAATATGTGCTGAGTTTGATTCTTTACTTCGAAGAAATCACTTTCGAACACATCCCACGCGAGGAAAATCAACTAGCTGATGCTTTAGCTACCATGTCATCCATGTTCAAAGTCAGGTGGGACAACGAGGCGCCTATGATCACCATCTACAGGCAAGATGAACCATCCTATTGCAATGAGATCAATACCGAAGGAACCGAGGAAAAACCATGGTTCCATGAGGTAAAAAGATATCTCGAAGCTCAGGAGTACCCTGAAGGGGCATCCATTAATGACAGAAAGTTTCTAAGGAGATTTGCTGCCAAATTCTTTCTAAGCAATGGAACCCTATACAAACGCAACCATGACTCGACTTTACTTCGCTGTGTAAACAAGAAGGAAGCAGAACAGATCATGGAAGAAATACACAATGGTGCCTTTGGTACTCATTCCAGTGGACATACAATGGCTAAAAAGATCCTTAGAGCAGGTTATTACTGGTCTACCATGGAAACAGACTGCCACCATCACTCCCGAACATGTCACAAAT
Source organism: Vicia villosa (assembly GCF_029867415.1). Classification (NCBI taxonomy): domain Eukaryota; kingdom Viridiplantae; phylum Streptophyta; class Magnoliopsida; order Fabales; family Fabaceae; genus Vicia; species Vicia villosa. The sequence goes on along the minus strand of NC_081181.1, from coordinate 115,055,120 downwards.
GCCAGATATATGCTGACAAAGTACATGTACCTCCAGTTCCATTAAGCGTCCTGACGGCTCCTTGGCCTTTTGCAATGTGGGGTATTGATATGATTGGAGAAATCAAACCTACTGCCTCCAACGGACATCGCTTTATCCTGGTCGCTATTGACTACTTCACAAAGTGGGTAGAAGCAGCTTCATTTGCTTCTGTCACCAAAAATGTGGTGGCCCGGTTCATCAAATACAATCTCATTTGTCGGTACGGCATCCCTGAACGGATTATCACGGACAATGGCACAAATCTAAACAACAGAATGATTACTGAACTTTGCACACAGTTCAAAATCAAGCATCATAATTCTTCTCCATATCGACCAAAGATGAACGGCGCGGTGGAAGCTGCCAACAAGAACATCAAGAAAATCATACAAAAAATGACAGTAACCTACAAAGACTGGCATGAGATGTTACCTTTTGCTCTTCATGGTTATCGCACATCTGCGCGTACTTCGACAGGGGCAACTCCATTTTCCTTAGTCTATGGTATGGAGGCAGTTCTTCCAATTGAAATTCAGATTCCTTCCCTAAGGATTATGAAAGAAGCCAATCTAGACGAAGACGATTGGATTCAAACACGGTTGGACCAGATAAACTTGATTGATGAGAAAAGGCTCGCAGCTATTTGTCATGGTCAGCTATACCAAAAGCGTATGATCAAAGCCTTCAACAAAAAAGTCAAAAGTCAAGCATACCAAAATGGTGGCTTGGTTGTCAAACGCATCATCTTACCACAAGGTGATCCCAGAGGCAAATGGACTCCCACCTACGAGGGACCATTCATAATCAAGAAAATATTCTCCGGCGGCGCCATGTTGCTTACCACCATGGATGGCGAGGATTTCCCACACCCTGTGAATGCTGACATAGTCAAAAAATACTTCTCTTAAAAAGAAAAAAAAACAACAGCTCGCTAAGTTGAAAACCTGAAAGGGCAACTTAGGCAAAAATGAGCGTCTCGGTGGATTGAAAACCCGAAAGGGCGGTCCAGGCAAAAGTTAGAGACTAAACAAATACTATCCCGGTAGGCTGAAAACCTGAAAGGGCGGCCTAGGCAAAAGTTAGGGAATGAAGCATACAACTGTGTTCCGTTCAGCTGCCTACTCACCATCAAGATTCAACATCTCAAAGATACCGATCAGTCTAATCACTTTCTTCCAACAAGTGAGGGATGAGATGCTCGAAGACAGATTGGCAATAGCAGAGTTGAAACTTGACTGGATCATTTTCACATAGCTATTTATCTTCATAAATATTTTTCAAAACTTTCTGACAGTTTCCTACTTCTAGGATTGTTGTCTCCCTGTGCTAACCCGCCTATCATGGCTCTTTTCAATGCAGCTCTTTCAAAAATCACTATTTTCACTTTTTCTGTTTAAATACGTAAGCATCCCAATGATAATTTCGAATGAACATATGCATTTGAATATGATTGATGTTTACCAGGAAAAACAGGAATGGCATTCAGGAAATGTCCCGATCATCTGGACATCATTCCATCAGAAGGAAATCACCAAGAGAAACGCATTTCTCAGCAAATTCCTCAAAAAGATTTTCTCTTCAAAAGAAGTCTTATTCCCCAGCAGGTTTGTTCCAGATTACTATCTTCAGAAGGTGTGATCCCCGCACCCGGACTTGGTCAGATAGTGCATCGGAGGATTATGCATCTTCCTCATTCCCATTTGAAAGGGCATCAGAACTTCCAGTTACCTTTGGTTCCCCAAGCAGTAGTCAAAGATCCTTCAACGGGATACCCGGGTTCTCAAAGAATTTCCCCAGACGAGGGTACTCAAGCAAGACAAAAGATCATCAACGATCACAATACATTCATGTCCAGCTGACTAGCGGGAATTTATTTTTCCAACTAGAAGCTTGACATTCATCACATTCATACATTCATACATTCATGCATTCATACATTCATGCATCGTACATCATACATCATGCATCATGCGCATATTCATACGCATATTCATACACAACATAACATGCATATTTCTCCGGGAATATCTCACATTTACATGCATCATAAACATTGCATATCACTAACTTGATTTTTCAGGTAGGCAGATACCTTCAACAAAGATGTTCTCAATCACATGCAGTGTTCACCTGAATTCCATGAACGGTTCTCTCAGATATAATCAAGCCGAAGATTCATTCTGATCACTCATCAACTCAAAAACAAGCATCACAGATCTAAAGTGATACCTCAGACGGTTCCAAAACGATCTAGCATCACAGATCTAAAGCGATACCTCAAACGGTTCCAAAACGATCTAGCATCACAGATCTAAAGCGATACCTCAAACGGTTCCAAAATGATCTAACATTGCAGATCTAAAGCGATACCTCAGAAGGTTCCAGAACGATCTAACATTGCAGATCTAAAGCGATACCTCAGACGGTTCCACAATGATCAACTTCCAAAATCCAAATCGGAAAAACTTTGGACAAGTTCCGTAACGATTATCTTCCAAGACTTAAAGCGGTAACCTTGGACGGTTCCGAAACAGTCAACACAAAGACTTTCAAATCCTTCATCAAGATATAATCAATGGATTCATTCTGATGAACAAACCCTCAACCCATTTACCAGGTGGCATCTGAAAGCCCATCTCAGGGCATCTAAATATTCAATCATCTTCTACCTTCAGATTTCAGACAATCTCTTCAGGTTTAAGAAGATTGAATAGGGGCAACTGTTATACCCCAAAATTTGCCCACATATTTTTCAAGAAAACTCCAATCTGAAAATTAAGAGTCTCATATAATTATGGATTTTTATTTCAACAAATATCCTGACATATGAAATACTTAGTTTTTAGAATTTTTCTTATACAGTAATTTGGCTTGCAGTTGAATTTATTCTTACGCAAACGCCAAATACTGTTTATTACTTCACACATGCTATTTATTTATTTACAGATAAATGGTACTGACACAATTGGTACAGAGTTAAATCTTTTTGCAGGCGCAAAATCAGGAAACTCAGACTGTACTGGTAACAGTATATATGTTATTTATTATGTCTGTGTTTTTCTAACAAGTCATGTAAATAAACTTTCATTTTTTACATAAAACAAAAACAAAAATAACAAAAAAAGAAAATTAACTTTGACTGTTGATTTTTCACTCTAACTGCTACGTCAATACCTGAACAGTCAGTTGACAGCCAAACTGCTGGCAGTACAATTCTCAGTGTTTTGTACCATCAATCAAATCAATCTTTCACAATTCAAAATTCCAAGATCTTTTGTGCTAGAAGTCCTCTGAATATCACGCGATTAGCAGAGACTCAACACTGCACAAAAATCAGGTACGCTTAACTGTCTCCTACACAAACAGTCCCTAATCAGGGTTTTTCTTGTTTTTACAGGAGCAACAAGTTTTTGAGAGCTCAAATGGATTTCATACACATCCATATATCTCAAAGTACCATCATAAAAATTTTCAAACTTCAATTCACTCAGACGCACCGTCAGCAGCTCAAACAGTCAACAGACGACCCGTTTGACCAAAAAGTCAACAGACAGTCAAAAATGAAATTTTTTGTCAAAGTCCATATTTTGTCAAAGGATTCATCATTTGATCATTGGATGATCATAATTCATCAAGGAAAGATCAAAAATCAACAAAACCCTAAGATTCAAAATTAGGGTTTTTGCCTGAAAAGTCAACTCAACTTTGACTGATCATAACTCTCTCATCCTTCATCCAAAAAATTCAAACCAAAGCTCATTGGGAATGAAATTCAATTATCTTTCAAATGCCATTGATCCCATGGTCATTGGATTCACCATTTGAAAAATATGATCAAAGACATTACAGGTCATTTTCAAAGTCAACAAAAAGACACTTTTTTCAAAAGGACACACAAGGAGCTTCAAAAATCATTTTGACATGAGACCAAAGACATTGGTTAGAGGACTCTTTGAGGTTTCCAAAAAGTGCAAGATCTCCTTCATATGACAAAAATTGAGGGATTTACACCTTGTTGAAGTTGGCTAAATTTTGGGAAAATGCATGAAATCAACATTGCTCAAAAATGTATTTTTTCCAAATGGGGCCAAGTTTTCAGCATTCAAACATCATTTCCATAATGATATGGGCCTCCCACGACCAAGACTAAGCCCATAACATTTTTCATCCATGTTTGTTTGATTTTTTCTTATTTTAAGATTAAATTAAAAAAAGAAATGCATGGATAAATGATAGCTTGCATTCCAAGCATGACTCATCAATGTGACTCATTCAACTCTGTCCCAAAGCAAAGTACAGCAGAGGAGAAGAGGAAAATCAAGCCATGGTGGCTTAAAGACAAAGCTACCAATGTTGAAAAAGTCAAGATTCCAAAAAACTCATCAATGCTCTTGGCTTAGTTTCTAAGCACTCTAATGCTTATAAATAAGCTATCTCAGTTCAGTAACAAGAGAGAGACAAGACCAGAAGCATAGCATAGCATATAACACTTGTAATCACTTCAAAAAATTCAAAGAAAAACTCAAATTCGAATTTGTAATTTCAGTCCATTTCAATACAAACTAAGCATTCATATACCTTCCTTAAACATCACTGAAACTATCTCAATCAATTACAAGCCTTGAAGCTCACTGAATCGAGCTACACAGGTCAAAATTTGTTCAAACTAAAATCAATTCGTATCTGGTTATTCACACATGTTTAACAAGATGTAGACATACTATTGAGTTTGGTTTGAGGTGTAGATCATTTCTGGAAACTTAATTGAAGTTTGGACACGTATAAACGAAACTACCATTTTAGGGTTCATAGCTTCAAATTTAGGGCTTTCCAAATTAGGCAAAATTAGAAGTTCTGATTAGCACCATTAGATTCGCATGAACAAGACGAAACGAATGGAACCATCGCGCCAAAAATCTTTGCATGTTTACCCCTATTCGCTATTTTGCAGGTTTGAGGTTCACTTACTATAGCGCTTTTTTCATAAAAACGCTGTAAAAGGCCCTGGCGAGAGGTTGAAGATGATGAGGTGTCCCCACCTCATTGGTTCAGACGCGCGCGTTTTTTTTTTAAATTGTCCTCTGATTCTGTGCTTTGCAGGTGTAGCTTTTACCACGTGCCTCACCATCTGGACCACCTGATCTCATTTAATGAATAATCCAACGTGCCAGATCAAACCATCCTTATCATGGACTCTCAATCCAACCACACAGGATCAGTATCCTTTATTTCTATTTTATTTTCTATTTTTATTTTAATTTCTTTGTTAAATTAATTAAAAATAGTTTTAAAAATCCAAAAAATACACAAAAAATATTTTTAGACTTCTAAAATAATATATTATTTTCTGAAATAAAAATATTTTTATTTTCTTCAAAATTTCAATATTTTGCATAATTAATTAGTATATATTTATATATTTGCTTTTTAATTATTCTAACCAATCAAAAAATCATCAAAAAAATTGTTCTTTGTGTTAAATATTGTTTATATATTATAAACTAATTTTGTACATATTTTGAATAATTTTCTTTTTAATTTTTAATTATTTGTATAATTATTTGCATAATTATGTTTTAATTAACTTAAATCAATTTCAAATCAATTTCAAAAATTCCAAAAAAATTAGTTTTGTTTTAAAATTAATTGACAAATATTTTTGTACATATTTTAAACTTAATTTCTAGGTTTAAATCAATTTTCATCTTTTTCTTCATTTTAATTTAATTAATCATGCATTAATTATAATTAAAAGAAATCATAAAAAACCAAAAAACATGCCTTTTATTTTCTTGCAATTTAAATTCCTAGATAAATGTATAGGATGTCAAATTGATGTAAATAGGCTAGTTTACATTTCCCGCACAATCGATGTAATAGCGTAGATTTACTTTCCGCACTTTACATTTCCGCATTTTAATTTCCTGCACATATAAACTGCGTGTATGTCAAAGATAAAATTGAACCGTTAGATCACTAACTTCAAAGATAAATATCTGAATCCAATCACAATCACACTTGCACCTCTTCAGGTAATCCCTTTTACAATCTTTCAAAATCAAAGTCAAATTCTACTGTTTCGAGTACAAAATCGAACCTTGCTTTTATATCCGGTGAAAGGATAGATTTTTAAAGGAAATAGGATAAAGACCTTACAACTCAGGGTAGACCTCCTAGTTTGCTTGCTCAAATCAAAACAAACAAAATTCTCATACACTGTTGATTTTTCAAAACTTTCAAAAAAGACAATACTTTGTATACATCCAAACACGGGTTATTACAAAGTTAACGTTCTTTTCAAAACATCTTTCGAAAGATAAACAAGCATTTTGTATACATCCACACACGGATCATTACAAAATTCAATTTACAAAGGTATTTGAAACCACATATGAGCAATTTCAGAGCAATTGAAAAGTGATCGAAAAACAAGTGAGCTAAGCAAACTTAAGAGCCCATGGATAACCATGGATACAAAGGGTGCTAACACCTTCCCTTTGTATAACCTACCCCCTTACCCAGAATTTCTTAAAGGTCTTTTTTCTGTTTCTTTTATAAACCTTTCCTTAATTGGATAAAATAAAAGGTCGGTGGCGACTCTGTGAATTTTCAAAAAAAATGCGAAAGCATTAAGCGACAAAAAAGAGTCAGTTCACATATCTCTACAGATCAGAGGTATGGCCCGGTATTAAAAAAAATCGGAGGTCCACACATCACAAATACCGACTAAACATCATTACTTTTATAGTAATTCACCACTTCCCAATCACGTCGCTACGTTGCATCATCATACAACAACACACCACTTCACCACACAAATCATAAAATCAAACAAATTCATTGAAAGAAAGATTCTAAAAGGTTTATAAGCATTCCTAAATCATATTCATTAGAAAGGTCTTAATTATAGCTTCGCATAGGTTCAAACGGCACTTAAAAAGGAGTTACGGTTCAAAAGTTACATCATTTCAAAGTTTGGAAAAGTTTTCTAAAACAGGGTTCGCGGCGCCAACAAGGTTCGCGGCACGAACTGAGTGAATCAAATAACCCCTAAGTTTCTGCCAAGTAGTTCGCGGCGCCAACAGGGGTTCGCGGCACGAACTGAGCAAATCCAAGTTTTCCTGAGTTTCTTCCAAGCAGTTCGCGGCGCCAATAAGGGTTCGCGGCGCGAACTGGCGATTTTCAGAAAACCCCAAACACAGAAAACAGCATACGAAACCCATCCCAAAACCCCTAAACTCAACCCAATCAAGTTGGAAAACACCAAGCATCACGAATAACAATAGAATACATTTTATAGACACAATTATAACACATATTATGGGTCTTCTAACATCATAACATCATCAATCATACTTAAATTCACAATTTCATAGAAGTCTAATATAAACCCTAACAATCTCTATTCAATTTCTACACAATCATGGATAACAACATACAATCAAAACCCCACCCAAAACATCATCATACATCCCTTTAGCATGAAAGAATCCCACCCTTACCTTAGGTTTTGGATTGAAGCCAACTCTATCTTCAACCTTGAGATTCTCCTCTTCTCTCCTCTCTTCTCTTCTTTCACCAAAAACCCCAAATGAACTTCTAATTTCTATTTCCTCTAAAACCTTTGTTTTAGTTAAACCCTTACTATCTTAAATTACTAATGGGCTCTAACTAGCACCCCTCACTTACTAATACCAACTTAGGCCCAATAACCAACAACACTTACTATCTTATATTATTTACTAATAATTCCCAAATAAAACAACATAAAATCAATTAAGCATATAATTAACACATAATTCACAATTAATTCACATCACTCACATAAATAAATAATTAAAGAAAAACGGTCTTTATAACAACCATCAACACGACCATCTTCCTCTTCACCATCCCTTTGGAGAGACTCCTCACCCTCGGGGATCCTCCTGGTGATAGAAGCGATGTATTGCCATTTCCCTCGTTTCCTTCTTCTTTCCCACTACTAGTATCCTTGTCTTTGGTTATGCCAATAGCTTTGATAGTTATATTAGGGGATTTCTCTCTCTAGAGTGAACAATTCTTCTTTGGGGAGTATTCTCGGCCTTTCATGTCATCCTTAGTTTACCCAACCAATCACCCATTTTCACGAGTCCTTCAATTGGATGAACTCATTTGTGTTATGGTTGTGACTCTGTAGAAAGAACAGTACTTAGACTTGTTTGTTCGAGAAGACTCTTTAATCAGGTACAAACTCCAGATCCCGACTTCTTTAAATTTTGTGTTTGCACATTATTTCTAGATTTTATCCCTTGAAGTTTTTAGAGTAGTATAAACATCAAACCTGGATTGAAGTCCACACACTCCTTCTTCTTTATGTCAACTGGCATCTCTCTTTAACGGTCGGCTGAGTCCAGTGTTCCCCTAATTTAGGGTTCATCCCCAAGGCCAAGAGTTTTTCCTCATAATTAATATTGATGCACCCAACTCAATAAATATTTCAAATTATGGGCTTCATTGAGCCTTATATTCTCCCAAAACTTGCAGCCCAACCTCAATCCTCTTTCAAAGATCCAACACTTCAGTTTTTCATGCGTGCCTCCACAACTTCAGCTTCCATGCATTTCATAAGATAATCTACTGTGACGATCAATAACTTCATTTGGCCAAGAACTAGTGGCAAAAGGCCTAAAATTTCCATGCCTCGATGGTAGAATGGCCAAGGCAACATGACATAATAAATAATCTCAACTATCACACATGATGTATATTGGCATGCTTTTGGCATTTTTCAGATTCTCTAGTGAATGTTTTACTATCCTTCCTCGGAGTGGACCAATAATATTCTGCCTTGAGAAATATGACTACCACATGTCCCCTGGTGAACCTTCATGAGAACCAATGTGATTTCTTGTTCTCTAATATCATGGTGTACTTTATGGCATACTTTTGAATCTTTTTCTCCTTTATCGTATTTACTGGGAGTTCGCCTAACTGTAGATAACATATTTGGAGGGATACTTCATGCTCAAACGGAGGGTTGATAAAACCGTCTTCATCAAGTTGAGGGCGGGCGCCCTAAGATGACGTTGTAGGGGGGACGAAACGTCTACTACAAGATATTTCACCTTTTCAGTCTTTGCGTTGGCCTTTAAACCCAACATCGTCTTGAGTGTTATTTGACCTTTCACTACTTTCTCGCTAGAAAGACTAGCTAAAAATCCTTGTAATGTATCGATGTCATCTGGGTCAAATCAGAGTCTCTTAAAGGCGCTCATGAACAAGACATGTGTTGAGCTTCCAAGGTCAACCAACACCTATTTTATGTCCTAATTATCATATTTTAGCATGATGACCATGAGGTCATTATTACGAGGGGGTGTCAATGGCGTTTTTGCTAAAGAAGGTGATTTTGGACTTTGTCTCCATCTCTAAGCTTATTTCAAAATTGGAAGATATAAAGCTCGCTGTCAAAATCTGCTTAGCATACTTCCAGTGGAAAAATGGATTCTCCACCATCAACAAAGCCTCATACAATGGAGTTGGTGGCAATATCTCAGCTTCATTTTGTCATTCTCATGGAGAAGGTGGCAAAAGTGAGCGATGAACGACAATATGTGTGGCATATGTTAGTTTCACCGAGCCCTATTGTGGCTCTCAATTGTACTTGTTAAAATTACAATGAGGGACAACCTTTGATTGTGCAGGGTTGTCTAAGGGTTTTAGGATTGATGTTGGTGTTAGAGAAAGCTTACACATAGATGGTGAAAAACTATGTATCTATGTGGTTGCTGAGTGAATTGAATCCCCTTTCAACTTCCTTAGCTAAGATATTTATAGATATCTATATTGAGTTCTAGGAACCGGAGAATAGTTGTTCTCCCCTCTCTTAGAAGCGTGAGACCGTTATTGCCTATATTTTTGTGGAGAACGCAACTACTCTTTGACAAAACTTCTAAACCGTTAATGTCTTAGGACATGTGAATCCTTACGTTTTGTGAGTGAACAATAGGTGAACTTAACCAAGTTCAAAATAGGATGAGTTATCCGACCAAAACGTGAATGCTACAACTAGTAAACGTTTGATATGATCGCTGGTTGACTACAACATTTGCTTTAGGCGGCAAGAGAGGCTAGCCATATGCTCACTCTGAATTGGCTTGTCCTCCTCCTTTGGTTTACCTTCAAAGGAACAAAATGGGATTATCCTAATACACATTACTTTTTATGTGGTTTTTTTTCTTCATAAAAAGATATAAATTAATATGTACAAACACTTGTTGGATAAAACTAAGTGTCAAATAGAGAATGAATGAATTAATATTATAGAATATATGTAGAGTGAAATATTAGAATTAGAATTGCATATAATTAATTATAAAAACCTACAAGATTAACATAAATATATTATTACTATTAAACTAAAAAAGTTATATTATTTCATCTAAAAAAAAGTATATGGCATCTTGTATATAAAGGGTTGAGAACGAAAGTTTTAATCGCAATTCTATTAAAATAAAAATATAGAATAAAGATAAAAATCAAAACCAAAAGTAAAAAATACAAAAATATACAAAATATTGAATTATGAAGATAATATCCTGAAAATTGGCCCAAAATTTCTATAAAGTAACCGTAATAAACCTATTTATAAATAAAGTAGTCAAACAATTCACAATCTTGTATATCAGCGTACACGAGTTAGGGCTTGCCGTCATGATGCATACAGCATACAGTGGATCCTTGCAGCCATTCATCCTTTTGGTTGTTAGAAATCATCCACTCACTCAGTATGCTATTCAATTCCTATATTTCCTTTGTATTTCAATCCATGTTTTTTATTTTTCTGATTTTAGGATATTGTTATGGCTATATATTATTGTATCTGGATGAAACAATATACTTTGACAGTAGATCTTCTCTACTATTATTGTTGTGTTATTTTTCTGGTTGTTTTCTTTCTTTTTTGTATATCAGGATTGCCATGGAAAGAGGAAGTGACTCAATTGACTCTGACATGACTAGGCGCGGATTCAATTTCTCGGATTTACCAGACTCAATTATCAGTCGCATTCTCGCTCAACTCCCCATCAAAGATATTTTTAGTTGTAAAGGTGTTTGTAAAACATGGAAATCACTTATTTTAGAACCATATTTCGCAGCATTATACGAAGAAGTGATTTTAAATTGCGGTTGCAATCGCGGATCCGGAAGCGGTTGCGGACACTACATAGAATAATACAATTCACCTATTTTATTTTTTTTTAAAGTTAATTCTTATCTGTCGATTTTATAGAAAATTGATAAAAAAAATGTAGTTCGGATTTGGTTTTGAATTCTCAACTCTTGCAAATCATATTATCCCTTGGTTTTGGGAAAACCAACATAGTTGATTAATATTTTAATTTATTAAACTCAATGCAGTTTTTATCTCGATTATGTTTCATTTTTCCATACTATTTTTACTTGTAAATGTGTTTGAGAACATGGAATTCACTTATTTTAGACCCATATTTCACAGCATTATACACCAAATCTACGTCACTTGGTTTCGTGGTTCGGACTAGTCATTCATCATTAGTGTCAAATAACTTGCACCTTTTTGAGCACCAACCTTAAAATCAAGAGTTTCATGCTTTCATCAAAATTTTGATCCTAAATTCAAGCTTCCTCTCCGGACTCCAAATAGGACTCGCCATTTCCCTCATCACAATCTAATAGATAATAAATTTGATGTGGTGAATTCCTGCAATGGCTTGCTTTGCTTATGTCAGTCAAATTGCTCTCTTTCCTTGCCAAGTAGGTTAACTAGTGTAAACCATTTAGTTTTTTGCAACCCAATTACAGGTGAGTTCTTAAGACTTCCAGAAGCTACTGGACTTATGAATACTACTCGGATACCAATATGCGTCAGTCTTGGCTTTCATCTAAGGTTTTAAATTGCGGACTGCATCACGAAATGCGGCTGCATCACGTAATGAGGCCGCAATATTGCGGCTGTAGTAGTGTCCGCATAAGACCGCAATTACAATGTGATTGCAAGTCACATAAAAACCATATGATAACGCTGCGATGGCCGCATCAGTCCGTATCGACAGCATCAGCATGCAATAGTTTGTACATTGTTTGAAAAAATTACTTGTTTTATCTTGCTTCTTATTTATATCATAAATTTAAGGTATGTTTTAAAAAGATGAAAGATTCGAAGTGATGGCGAATTGTTATCGAGATATATGAAGAATTTAGAGGGAAAATTGAATAGATTGTGAAACATAAAATAAATAATAAAGTATATTATTTTTGTTGATAAAAGAAATTCACGCCGCAACAACCTCAATCGCATCGCAACAGCCGCAACTATAGTAGCCGCAGACGTAACCGTAATTTAAAACCAATGCTTCCATCCTAAAACTATTGAATATAAGGTGATAAGAACATGGAATTGTGGAGAAATTGTAAACCGAATACTATGGTTGTTGAAATGCACACACTAGGAACAACAACATGGAGGAATATTGAAGTTGGTCCTATGTTTTCATTTTCAATGCTTGAATCTCCCGCATCCATGAATGAGGCACTTCATTGGATTAATTTTGAAGACAAAATGCAGTCAATATGTGTTTAAACTTTAAACTTAGAAAGTGAGAGATTTAAATCCTTCCTTTGTCCTTCTTCTACTACTGACGTAGAAGTAAGTATCACCATGGTAGAATTAAAGGGATTTCTTTACATATGTGAAAAAATATCACCCAAATTACCCAATACTTGCTCAGTATGATGGCTTATGAAAAAATATGGTATTGGTGAATCATGAACCAAAGTTTTCTACACAGATAGTTTCAGAAGTCCCATAGTTGTAATCACTTTATTCGTTATGAACCTGATAAACGTAGATTAATTCACATATTTATATATAGATGGGGCTGAATCCCTCTGGTATGAATCAATCCTTCATATTCCAAGTTCATATCATTGAAGGATGTTTCTAAAGGAAACAAGGTTGAGGTGCAGAATGTCCATTTCATAGTAAGAATCAATGGCGGATCTTAAGAGGAGCCCAAGGGTGCAGTGGTACCCTTCATTTTTTTCATTTTTTTTAATATACTAGGATGGACATTGGTAGTTTGTATGGGTAGAGAGTGTAGAATAATTTTGGAGAGGAAATTGAATATGTTTTGAAAAATGAATTGGATCCTTGTTTTAGTTTAATTTATTTAATGTGGTGGGACCGACAAACTTATATATGACAAATAAAAAAGTTAACATGTTCATTATTATGATTAGTTATATTGAGTGTGGATGTTAAAGCATAAGAAGAAATTAGTGTGAGAGAGAACAATATTTTCTTATTAAAAATAATTTAAATGAAAAGTTAGATAAATTAATCTAGTTATTAAAATTAAATAATGAATTAGGGGTAAAAAAAATTAATTTAAATTTTGATACGAATTTTCTATATTTAAAGTACATTCTCATATTTTAGAAAACAATTACTATTTTTCTTTTTTTTTTGTCTTTTAATATATTAAATGATAAGTTTAATATTCTTTTTAATCCTAAAAGTTAACTTCATAGTTTATTTTAATTTTTAAATTTAAATAATATCTATATTTATCATTTAACTTTTTAAAATATATTATGTTAATTTTTTCCGTCTAATTGACAATCAAAACCCTAAAATTAACCGTACAAGACCAAAAGGTATTAAATCTAAATAATATATCAATTGTTTATATTTCTCATATATTTATTACTTATTTTCACCTTCATTTTTTTCCTTCTTACTCTTTATTTGTAACCATACCAAGTCTAATATAATTAACAACAGTAATGGTGTTAGGCTCTTGGATTTGATCTTTGAGATTAAGCATAATAAAATTAATGAAATTTATTAATTTAAATTTTGTTTAATTATGATCAATTATTTATTATTTTTATTAGTATTGGTTAAAAGAAATAAAATTTTAGATTTTAATTTTATTAATAGTTGTCATTTTTTAAAGATGAAACATAAAAATCATAATTATAAATTATAAATAACTTTTATAAATTTGAATTATAATATTTTTTATTTAGTATTTATGACAGCACCCCTTAATATTTGGGATAATATATTCATCCCCTGCCATTAGGGCGAGATTCGGTTTTGCCCCCTATTAGTTTTGACTGGACATGGATACTTGACTGACTGAGCATATAAATCTCTTGTTTGGCTGGCTGGACTTGAACGCATATTTAGCATCTCAACCAGTGTTTTAAAAATCAGACCGGACCGGTTGAACCGGAAACCGGACAGATAACCGGTTTGGTTCGATTGCTGGATCGGATATGTCATTGAACCGGTGTGAACCGGTCAAAACCGGCGATTTTCAAGAGCCGGTGGTTTAAATACATTTTTAATTTTTTTTTTAAATTTAAAAAACTTAAAACAACATCATTTTAATTATTTTAATGAAAATTAAAAGAAAAAATAAAAGAAAAAAATAGAAAATAAAAATAAAAATAAAGATGTTTCGGATGCGGTTGATTTTGTTGCATATGATTTTGATATTGAAGAAGGAGATACCAATATTGAAATAATTTTTTCTTCTTTGAAATTAAATTTAGTAGACAATGAAGTTATTTATTATAATTTATTCAATTAGATTATGTTACGATTAAATGTGTTTGCAAATATATACTTTGTAATTTTGTACTATTTTATTATGTGCGATATCTATGTTTAAAATTTGAATTTAAATTATGAACTTTTGAATTTATTTAAGATATGATATTTTTTAAAAATTTAAGTGCCAGTTATATATTGTAGAGACTACTGAATCATCATGTTCGACATGTTTTATACCTATATAGTTTTGTTATAACGACCGGTCTATTTAACCGAGATATCTGATTTAATCTGATATCCAGTACCTTCACCGGTTTAATGTCTGATCCGATTTTTAAAACACTGATCTCAACACCCAACCACTAAACCAACTCATTTTATTTGTTTAAATCTTGCTCATGAAATCATATATTATATTGTTTTATATATTAACTCAATATATTTGTTTTATATTATATTGTTTTATATATTAACTCAGTATATTTGTTTTATATGTTAACATATATGTTAAATGTTTTTTTTGTTTATATGTAATTAACGTTTTTTATATAACGTTTTTTTTATAATGTTTTTTTATAACATTTTTTTATATGTTAACATATGGTAAAACGTTATTTTTTTATAATTTTTTTTATAACGTTTTTTTATAATGTTAATATATACACTATAATAAAACATTAATATAATAATAAATAATGTTAGTTTATAAAAAAAAATTAATTTATAAAATAATGTTAGTTTATAAAAAATGTTAGTTTATGAAAAAATTTAACAAAGTATATATATTAAAAAACAAAGTATATAATAAACAAAACGCTAACGTTAAATGTAATAATTAATGTATATTATATAAACAAACAAAATTATAAACTAACAAAAAAAGCAAAGTATATATATTAACGTTTTACTACATTTTTTTAATATGTGCAGTTTTTAAGTTTAGTATATGTATAGTTTTTTAGTTTAGTATATATAATTATATTAAATTATATATATTAAATAATAATAATAAAATATATATATAATACTAATGTTTTTAAAAGTATATATATATATATATATATATATATATATATATATATATATATATATATATATATGTACAGTTTTTTTAAATAAATAAATAATAATATGTACAGTTTTTTATAAAACATAATATTAACTATATTAACTACGTTAATATTTACGTTTTAACTACTTTTTAATATTATAACTATTTTATTTAATATGTGTTAATTGTTAGTTTATAATATATTAAAAATTTATAATATTAAAAGTATATATGTTAGAATGTTAATGTACAGTATATTAAATAAAATTAATATCATAAAAAAATATAAGAAAACATTAATATACATTGTTATAAATAACTTTAATGTATATTAAATAAAATTAATGTACAGTATTATAAAAAAAATATTATAATAAAATTAATATTACAAAAAAATGTTAATTATAAAATTATTGTAAATTACTATAATTAACAAAAAAATGTTAATTATAAAATTATTGAGCAATATTAATTTATAAATTCCTAACAAATATTAACGTTTATATTTTTTATATAAATATTAACGTTTTAAATTTATAAATTTTTAAAAAAAAACTTAGCAATATTAATTTTAAAATTCCTATTCACATATATATATATATATATATATATATATATATATATATATATATATATATATATATATATATATATATATATATATATATATTATTAACAGGAAATATATACTAAAAATATATAATGTACATTAACTATAATATATATCTTAATATAATACTAAATATATAATATATATTTTTCATTTTCATATAAAAACATAATTGACAAAGTGGCCTAGTGGTTAGCCCAAAATGCATGGATTACCCTAACATTTAAAAATTCTCTCAATTTTTACGACGAACTTAAGGACTCTTATAGTATAAATTACTGTAATTTAATTTGATTAAACCTTAATATTTAATAAACTTAATATTTAATTACTATAATTTAATTTGATTAAAATTTATTATTTAAAAAACTTTATTACTATAGCTTAATATTTATTAAACTTAATATTTAATTATTGTAATTTAATTTGATTAAAATTTAATATTTAATAAACTTTATTACTATAGCTTAATATTTATTAAACTAAATATTTAATAAACTTAATATTTAATTACTGTAATTTAATTTGATTAAACTTTATTATTTAGTAAACTTTATTACTGTAGCTTAATATTTATTAAACTAAATATTGAATAAACTAAATATTGAATAAACTTAATATTTAATTACTGTAATTTAATTTGATTATACTTTATTATTAAGTAAACTTTATTACTGTAGCTTAATATTTATTAAACTAAATATTGAATAAACTTAATATTTAATTACTGTAATTTAATTTGATTAAAATTTATTATTTAATAAACTTTATTACTGTAACTTAATATTTATTAAACTAAATATTTAATAAACTTAATATTTCATTACTGTAATTTAATTTTATTAAAATTTATTATTTAATAAACTTAAAAATTAAAATTATTTAAATTTAAATTTAATAAACCTAAATACTTAAAAACTTATTAAATGTACAATAACTTAAATTTAATAAAAATAATATATAATAACTCAAATATAGTTATATTTGATTATGTAAATAAAAATAATAATATATTAGAGTTTATAATATTAATATTTCAATATTAATTTTATTAACTATATACTATAAAAATGATTAATACCTTAATTATAGTTAAATAATTTAATTAATAATATATTAATATGTTAATTATTAACTGTTAATATTAATACGTTAATTTCAAATTAACTATAAATATTAATACGTTAATTATAGATAAATAATTTTTATATTATATATTAATACGTTAATTATTAAATATAAATATTAATAATTTCAAATCAGTTAATAATATTAATACTGAAATATTGTTAACTATAATTTACAACATACTATAAAAATATTAATATTATTACCTAATTTAAAATTATTAACTATATACTATACTATAACAATAATTAAATGTATTTATGTATTAAAGAGAAATATCTAGTGTAGTGGAAAAGATGCTAAAGGTTTATAGTGAAAGGAGTGGGTTCAATTCCTGCCTCCCACAAAATTTTGAAATCATAGTATATTTTTTCATGTTAACTAACAATTAATTTAAAATGTTATGCCTACGTGGCATTAAAATTAACAAATAAATAAAATAATAAGTCACAAGGTCATCCACATCATTAGAATGAAAAATAAAAAAATATCAGTTTTTTTGCTGACTGGATGTGATGAAGGTAAAAAATGAGAGAATCTTCAAATGTTAGGGTAATCCATGCAACTTTTTTTTTACAGGGGGTTTTTCAAAACTCGCCTATATGGCAGGGGGCGAAAAAGCTATTTACCCTATAATAAATATCTATAAAATAAGAAAATACAAGTACCTGGCAAAGACCAACATGCCCTTTGCTAAAAAAATGCCACCTATGAAATTCAGGGTTAAAATGAGTCCAAATATTACTTTTTGGGACTAAATTCTGACTTTGGTTATCATCAAACTATTAGTTTCTGTTGCAGCTCTCTCTATTGGTCCACTAATGTACTATTTGTCCTATTATTTGTGATGTAACCGAAATGGTTGAGGAAAGTTGCTCCTCTAAACACAAACTGTACCCTTTTTCAGATTTTCCTTACTCCCAATGTTGCTTTCTAATCACAATCCTAGATGCAATCTTGGAGATTTTCTCCCTCTTCCTCTTCTGTCACTCACCTTTCTCTCAACTTCTACGTTTCAAACCCTAAAAACCAATGGAAAACTTCTTGTGCGAACCGAACTGTAGCCATTGTTTGAACCCTACCTTGAGCCAATAAAATGGCACGACCGTTGGAAAAGATCTCTGATATTAACGATGAAAAGGAACTTTGGAAAGTTGTTGTTAAAATACATCACAAATGGAGTGTCATCTCTAACAACAAAGAACATTTCGAGATGGTTGTTTATGATTCTGAGGTTAGTTTCAACATTTTTGCGAAAAGCCATTGTTTTTTTTGTTGTTTCATATAAACTGTTCGTGAGTTGCTATATTTTGGATTCCTCATTTCTTTTGTGTAAAGCGTGTGCCTTTGTTCTAATAGGTTTATATTTGGTTGCATGGAGGTGTTAAAAAGTGTATTATTTGTGTTTGTAATCGCTTGCTGTGGGCAGCATTCTTATGATTTATTTGATATTGACAGATTTTGTTTCTTTTGTTTTTTTTAGGGAAGTGATATTCATGTTATCGTACCTCCCGTTTATAGGCAGAATTTTGATTCGCTGTTTGTTGTTAATGATACTTACACTATTGCAAACTTCCAAGTTCAGCTGAATGATCTGCTGTTCAAACCTTCTGCTCACAAGTACCTCCTTAAATTTACTGGTGGGACAAAAGTTGGGGATAGAAATGTACATCAGATTCAGGAAAAGGCTTGCAGGCTCACTCCTTTCCTTGATATTTTAACTGGGAAATGGAATAAAGATCAACTTTTAGGTTAAACTCTATTTACGTTTTCATACAATCTGATATTCTATATAGAACTCTGCATCTCATATTTGGTTTAACCTGATGCACGTTTTCCCAATGACCTGTACAGATGTTATCGGAGTGGTTGATGAAATTGGGTACACACAGGTCCAGGTGGGAAGTAAAAAGCAACAGGTCAACTTTGTCATTCGCGACTTGAGGTTTAAAGTTTGTTTGTTACCTTTCATACATGTTAATGGTATCCCTTTATATCTTATATGTTTACTGATATCGTAGTTTAAATGTTCTTTTCTGTAGCAACAACACTATAACGGTTACGTTATGGGAGGCGTACGCGGTGCAGTTTATCAACTATGTTGAACAGCAGGTCGATACTGCAATTCCTGTTGTGATTATGATTCAATATGCCAAAGTCAAAGAAGCTTTTGGTATAAATTACTCCCATACTGGTTCATACGGTTCATAACGTGTGTTTTAGGTTTTGAAGTACATATTCTTATTAACTTATTTTGTCTTTTCAGGCAAATATCCTCTATCTGTTACCAATACTTACAATGTCACCAAAGTGTCTATTAATGAAGACATGGAAAAAATCAAAAATTTGCTAAAATGTCCTGACTTGGTTTACTACAATATCCTGCACTTTGTATCATCCTTCTTAATTAACTCTGACAATTTTATTTTCGTCTTTAGGCTTACACAGGATACTATAGTGGCTGTCTCGGGACTTCGCAGCCAGCAGTCTCAGGGAAGGTCGCAAAACTCATACAGTTCTCGCCAATCACCTACCCAAAAATTGTTGTCTAATGCTGTTCTTCTTCCTCTTGAGCAAATCGTTAAACTCAAAGACGTACTAATCTTTCATTTTTTTTTATCATATATAGTCTAACTGTTATTATATTTGATCTTCTGTTTACCGCCGTTTTGTAAACTCAGACCACTTTTTGTGCTACGGTTGCCACAATCACAAAAATCTTTGCCTCAAAATATGGCTGGTACTACCAGGCATGCCATGAATGCCCGAACAAAGTGACTGGTGATAAACCTCCCTACAAGTGTGTCAAGGGACATGACACTGAAACTGCCATTTTCAGGTCTAAACGCCAATAATTTTTCATATCAACTGTTTTTCACACCATTTTTGTCTGTGCAATCTGAACTTACATTTTTAAGGCTACAAACTTAGGTATAAAATAGAGGTGGGTGTTCTTCATGCTGGTACAAAATGCAAGTTTGTTTTGTGGGACAAGGAGAGTGAAGAACTATTGGAAGTCTCGGCTGCTCATAACACCGGCGAGGGTGTTTTTGGTAGAGACAAGTGGCATAAGGCTTGGGACCACCACATATGACTATGTGGCACTTTATCCTCTTTGGCTCTTTTTGGAATGTACATTGTTCCAAGTGCTTTATAAATGCTTTTAAAGTTTGCTCCACTTTCTATGTGGGACTATTTATGAAGCATTTATTGCCATTCTCACTTTTGTCATTTTGGAACATAACTTGAAGAAATTAATGCTCATAATTTCCAACAATCCCCCACTTGTTCTAATAATGACAAAACTAATAATTCTAGAAATTTAATATAAAGAGTGTTAATACAGTTAGGTATCTTTCGATTTAAAACTTAACCTTAGTGAGGACAACACAAAGTTCAATCGGAATATTAGGTAGCAAAGCTTTTAAACCATGAATCCATATGATTAGACCGGTGTCGCCTTACACACACTCTTTAAAGGTTCTTCCTCTGCATAACTCGCTTAGCACTTATTTATGGCCATGTGCTATCCTGTTTCATGAATTTTCCATGAGAGAAACTCCAACTCTCACTTTGAGACGGCACCATCTCGAAATTCACATAGGTGAAGTTCATATTGTGTCCTTTTCCACAAGACACGTACCCCTGGTATTGAACTTCATTAAGAGTTTTTAAAGTAAAACTCAACCCTCGTTTCAAAGTCAACATTATCACGAAATGTTCGACAATTATCCAAATCAACGACTTGTTGTTACCCATTGAAAATCTTGAAGTTAATGTTTTGTTAACATAAGATTTGGTTGCCGCCGTTGTCGGAACTCTTACTCAAGGAGTTTCAACCCCATGCCTCTCGAGGTTGTTTTTACTAAGTCTCTGGCCAGTGGCTTAGTAAACGGATCAGCCAAATTATAGCTTGTTCGTATATACGTGAGTGAAATGATTCCATCCTTAATCAACTTTCTCACGAACGAATGTCTAAGTCCTATATGCCTAGACTTTCCATTATACACTTCGCTGAATGCTCTTGCTAGAGTGGCTTGGCTATCGCAGTGTATCATAACCTTTGGAACATTGTCCTTAGCCAATGGAACTTCTAAAAGAAGATCCCTCAACCATTCTGCTTCTTGACCAGCGGAAGCGAGAGCCACAAACTCTGATTCCATGGTCGAAAGAGTGATGCATGTTTGTTTCTTGCTCCTCCAAGAAATTGCTCCTCCAGCTAGTGTAAATATCCAACCAGTTGTAGATTTATGATCTCCAACATTTGATATCCAACTCGCGTCGGTATATCCTTCTAATATGGCAGGAAACTTACCATAATGAAGGCCAAGATTTTTGGTTTTCAGTAAATAGCCAAAAATTCTCGTGATTGCCTTCCAATGTTCATTACTCGGGTTGCTAGTAAATCTACTCATTTTACTAACTGCAAAAGATATGTCAGGTCTGGTACATTGCATTAAGTACATGAGACATCCGATTGCACTTGCATATTCTAGTTGAGCCACTGCTCTTCCATCATTCTTTTCAAGCTTGATTACATGATCAAATGGAGTGGTTACTTCCTTAAAATTTAGGTGTTTGAACTTATCAAGCATTTTCTCAATATAATTTGTTTGATTAAGTTCATAACCCCCACTATTTCGCTTGACTTTTATTCCTAAAATTGTGTCAACAAGTCCAAGATCTTTCATCTTGAAAGTGGAAGTTAGAAATTTCTTTGTTTCTAAAATTCCATTCATTTTGTTGCTAATTATTAGCATGTCATCAACATAAAGACACAAAAATATTACAGTGTCGTTGTGCACTTTTGTATATAAGCACTTGTCGCAAGAATTAGGAATAAATCCATTTGACAATATTGTAGAGTCAAATTTTTGATGCCATTATTTTGGTGCTTGTTTTAATCCATATAAGGATTTGACTAGTTTGCACACCTTTAGTTCATTTCCAGGAAGTACGTAGCCTTCTGGTTGTTCCATATAGATTTCCTCATCGAGATCTCCGTTTAGGAACGCTGTTTTAACATCCATTTGATGAACTATAAGATCATTCAAAGAGGCTAAGGCAAACAACAATCGAATTGTGGTTGTCCTTGCTACTGGTGCATAGGTGTCAAAATAATCTATACCTTCCTTTTGTCTGAATCCCTTTGCCACCAATCTTGCTTTATAAGTGTTTAAGGTACCATCACTATGATATTTCCTTTTAAACACCCATTTGCATCCAATGGGCCTTGATCCCTTTGATAAGTCAACAAGTTCCCAAGTGTGGTTGGACATAATTGAATCCATTTCATCTTTGATAGCATCCTTCCAAAAAGAGGAGTCCCTGGAAGTTATTGCTTCCTTATAAGTTTTAGGATCATCCCCTACTTGAAGTATGACCGGAATACTTTGAACGAATTTTGTACTATTTCCTTCGACCAGATAAAACGAAATGGATTGAGAATCAATTTCGTCTGGTCCTAAGTTCTTTGTTTTCCGGACTCTTTTGCTTATCCTTGGTTCGGGTTGTGATTCAATGATCTGAGGAGTGCCTTCAGGTTGTATTTCTACAATCCGAGAAGAACCTTCTTCACAAGATTCTTTATTTGTTGCCGACTCCGATTCTTTATCCTTAGTGATAAGATTTTCAAAGAATTCTACATCCCGGGATTCAACAATGATATTAGACTCTAAATTTAAAAGTCTATATGCTTTACTATTTTGTGCATATCCAACGAAAGCACATCTTATCCCTCGAGGACCCAACTTGGTTCTCTTAGGATCCATATTTTTGTAGTAAGCGACACACCCCCACACTTTGAAATAACCAATATTCGGTGCCATGTTTTTCCATACCTCATATGGAGAAATACCAGTTTTCTTTAAAGGAATTCTATTTATTATGTGACAAGCGGATAGTAACGCTTCGCCCCACAAATTGAAAGGTAATTCTGAATGCATTAACATAGCATTCATCATCTCTTGATATGTTCGGTTCTTTCTTTCGGCTATGCCATTTTGTTGCGGTGTTCTAGGCGCCGAACATTCATGTATTATGCCATGTTCTTCACAAAATGCATCAAATTCAGTAGAGAAGTATTCACCGCCCTTGTCACTTCTAAGGACTTTTATACTTCTACTTAATTGATTTTCTACTTCTGCTTTATAAATCTTAAAGGCATTAAAAGCTTCATCTTTATGCTTTAAGAGATATACATATGTGTATCTAGAAGCATCATCAATGAAAGTGATGAAATATCTGTTTCCCCCACGGGTTAACATGCCATTAAATTCGCACAAATCTGAATGTATAAGATCAAGTAGATTTGTCTTTCTTTCAACACTTTTGAAAGGCTTTTTAATCATCTTTGATTTAACGCATAATTCACATTTGTTAAAATCATTGATGTTGCATGATATCATTCCAGATTTAATTAGTCTCTTCATTGAACTAATACCAGTATGTGCTAATCTATTAGGCCATAAAGAAACGGAATCAAGCATGTAAGCAGAATTAGAAATTTCATTAATCATATTGTTGGTAATACATAGTTTGATCATTCCCTCAGTGGAATATCCTTTTCCAACAAATACACCATTACGGGTCAATATAAGTTTGCCCGATTCATAAACAGATTTAATACCAGGTTTTCCCAATAAATCCCCACTAACAAGATTCCTATTCATGTCTGGGACATGAAGCACATTGACAAGAGTAATTTTCTTTCCGGAAGTGAAGTTGAGTTCAACCGATCCAGTTCCAACAACCTTAGATCGTACTTCATTTCCCATTTGTACCTCTTGTCCATCATTTGTCTCAGAATAGGTTTTGAATGCAGCCCTGTCATAGGAGACATGCACCGTGGCACATGTATCGTACCACCATCCTTGTACTTTGCCCTTGATTGCCATAATCTCGCTCACAGTAGCGATTATGTCATCATTTGAATGAACAGCATTGATCTCATTCTTTGATTTGTTGTGCTTGCAATCTCGAGCATAGTGTCCAGGTTTTCCACAAACAAAGCATCCGGTCTTTGGACCTTTTGAACCCCCAGAATTTTTGAACTTGTTGTGTTCCTTTTTTGGTCCTAGATGACGCTTGATGGCATCATTCTTCTTTCTTTCTTTGTTGGTCACAGCATTTTCTTTGGAAAGGCCCGCAGATTCTGATTTTTCCCTTGCCTTCGATTCCTCCTCGATTCGAAGATATTTCTGGATTTTCTCCAAGGAAAAGTCCTCAGAACTGTGCAGCAATTTCTTTCTATAGCCTTTCCACGAAAGTGGCAATTTTGCAATGATTGCACCAACTTGAAAAGTTTCTGGGATGTCTATTTTCACTGCTTTGATTTTGTTCACCAGGACTTGCAATTCGTGCACTTGGGGAAGAATTGGTTTGGCGTCTACAAATTTAAAATCAAAGTACTTAGAAATTAAAAACTTTTTCGTACCTTCTTCTTCGGCCTTGAACTTAAACTCGAGGGCTTTCCATATCTCAACCGCGGAGGGATTGTCCGTATAGAGGTCGTAGAGACGATCAGATAATGTATTTAGGATATGTCCACGACACAGCAAATCGTCCTCCTTACGTTTCTTGCGTTCCTTCTTGACTTCGTCAGAATCATCATCTGTTGGTTCTGGAATAGGCGGTAAGTCAGGATCTAAGACATATTGAATCTTCAGGGAAGTCAGAAGAAATGTCATCTTGTCTTGCCATCTGGTGTAATTTGTTCCATCAAAGCGATCCAATTTGACAAGATCCTGGTTCATAACTTTGATGCTTGAAACTGCAGCGTCGGAAGCCATTGAAGAACTAATACTTTTAAGACTGTTAGAAATATCGGAGAGATCGAATGGATCCAGGCTGAATCGCGAACGGAATCACTTTCCATAAAAGTATTTCAAGCACACTCTCGATTGTCTTAGAGTTGGAACGGCCTGAATACCCAGGATAATTCAGCCTTACTCGAGTCTGCACAAGACCGGTGAAGAAACTCGAATGCAAGGAAGCTGTCTGGAAAATATATCAGAGGATAATGATTTTTTTGTGTGTTGAATCCGAAATAGCAGACTTGTATTTATAGCCCATGCAAATGTCTGTTTCATAAGTTGCAACTCTTCATGAAACAATATTATTTAAAATATATAATTGCAATGGTTCATAAAAAGACAATGCACCACTTCATGAAATATCATGTATTTCGAATTCAAATTCAAAAATCAAACTTTAGGCAATAATTAAAACATATTCGAAGTATGCCGGCCGGCGCCGCCTCATTAACGCCGCGAATAGCCCGATCGCTCCGATGCGACGTGCCTAAGTGCTCAAGTGCCGTCTACAAGCCGCCACTAGCGCCTCTACGCCCACGCCCTCGGACCCGGTCCCGGAGCCGGAGCCGGTGTCGCCGGTGGCGACACCGGCGAGGGTGTTTTTCGTAGAGACAAGTGGCATAAGGCTTGGGACCACCACATATGACTATGTGGCACTTTATCCTCTTTGGATCTTTTTGGAATGTACATTGTTCCAAGTGCTTTATAAATGCTTTTAAAGTTTGCTCCACTTTCTATGTGGGACTATTTATGAAGCATTTATTGCCATTCTCACTTTTGTCATTTTGGAACATAACTTGAAGAAATTAATGCTCATAATTTCCAACAGTGGAGAGAAAAGAGAGTGAAGATGAAAATGGAGTGGAGAGAAAAGAGAGTGAAGATGAAAATGGAAGTGTGGAGTCTGTAAAAAAATGAGCGTCCGTTTCTACAAAGTGGGAAGGGTTGGTGTTTTTATAGTGAGAAGTGTGGCTCATGGCAAGTTATGGTGTGTTGCTGTAGCATATTTTCCCTCCAAGACTGCATGAGAAAGGGCGTGGAGTTTGTAGTAAAGTTTCTTATTGGCCTTTTATGTGCAATATGGTGCCTGGTTATTATAGGAATGGTTGCATGTGATGATGTGTGGGCTGCAAAGGATTGGATGTTGCTCATCAGCATAACACCCATGATTCCTACTTTATGTGTCAATAACTTTAGCTATAGGTTTTCAAATGACTCAATCTTGGTACCAACTTGAAGAGGGCATGGCGTGGAGTGATTTTCATGTTGGAAGGTTTGAGAGAATATGTCTATAGCCCATTCAAAAGTTGCTTGCAACCTGATGGTATGACACTGTACATTACCTGTGCGCGTGACTTAAAACTGGCCCATGTTCTTGCCCAAATGGAAAATTACGAGGGCACCACTTTAGAGCCTTGTATCTCGATCTACACATACCCAATTGTTACCATATGTGGCTTGTTTGAACGAGATCATGGCAAGGAGTAATTTGACACTAAGCATGAATCTTGAGGAGGTTTTTGGACCTTTAAAATTGATGTTTAAAATGGCGCGCCATGTGTTTGACATAATGCCATGCGCATGACCTGGATCCTGGCCTGGCTGGATGCGTAACATGGATTTTGCGAGGGCACAACTTCGGGGACTCATAAATGACTCTTTGCTCACTCAATTGACTTTGTCCTTGGATTATTGGATAGAAGGCATGGAGGAGATTAGAATGGGACCAAGCTTGCATTCATAGCACATTCATGGAGCTCAAGAAACTGTTTCCAATATGGCATACCATGTGTTTGACACAATGCTTACGCGTGCCCAGAATTTCTGCCTGGCAACTTGGCTTGTGTTCCAATGAAAATGTTCAACTTTAGACTTCCATAACGTTTGATCCAAGCATCCTTTGAAAATAATTCCAACTACAAACTTGTAGTATGCCATGAGATGAACATTTTCTATGTTGAGCTTGTCTTGAAATTCTTCCATATGCCACGTGTAAATTGATGCTGAAGTGGACTTCTCATCATGCTTTAAAAAGCTAAAATATTTTCTAAGTGTGAAGACTTTCTTATTCTTTTTTGGAAATTTTGTCAAACTCTCGATTTTATTTATTTCTTTGACCGATTTTCCATCAAAAGTCCTTATTTGACTATTGACCCTGATTTAGACCCAAAAGTCAACATTTCCCGATTTTTCTGATTCTAGACGAATTTCCGGATTAATCCGTTTTCGACCTAATTCTCAATCAGTTTTCAATCCACACAAATCCACTGAATATTTCTTCAAGTCGATCACATTTCACATTCAAAAATCATCTTCTGATTAAATGTTGACCAAAAAGTCAACAGGGTTGACTTTGGTCAAAACCCTAATTTGGAAGCCCTGATGAATCTGAAGCTTGTATCTTTTAATTAGAGCTTTGCCTTGGAGAGGATGAAACCCTGATTTTAGGAGGACTTCAATGGGGATGATGCCATGTAATCAGACTTTAAATCTTCTCTTATTTTTTTATCGGGAATTTCTTCTGTAGAAGCTCTTTTCTTATCAATTATGAATAGTAACCATGATATGGATGAATGTAATGGATGAACGGCCTAGATGAGGTATGCACATGAATGTAATGCGAAGGCCAATTGGGGAATAAATAAGTGGGCAAATTTTGGGGTGCAACACTTTGCTTCTCATGTTGAGCTTTTAAGAAGATCTTCACTTCCTGCAAAACACTCAAAGACACAGAACTTGCAAATTCTTGTTAGAAATGTGGAAGATGCATAGAAAACAGATGCAGCAAACAAAGAAAACAATCTAAGACTCGAAGACTAAGATGACCCTAGCTTGGACATGATCTTGGCCAGCATGTCATGAATCCCATTGTTGCTCTCAGTCTGCCTCTCGATGAAGGTGCGGAACTCAGCATTGATCGTTCGTTGCTCATCCATGCGAGAAGATAGCTCAGCCTGGTTCTTCTGAATAACTTCCAGAGTATTCGCGAGACGAGAAGGTTCATCAGAAGAAGCTTCACAACTTCTGTCCAGAGGGATAGCATTCTGAACCGCAGCTTCCATAGTCAGATCATCACCTTGATTTTCCTCAACAAGAATAGTTTCAGCAGGATGATCTTCAGCATCCGCTTCTTCCATAGAAGCATCTCCATATTCTGCAGCAGGCACCTCAGAATCTCCATTCTCAAGAGCCTGAAGAATGGCAGCCAGATTCCTTGGAGCAGAAGGACCTTCAACTTCTAGAGGATCAGCAACTTCTGGGATGACCAAATCAGGATCTTCTTCAAAAGGATTCTCCCTCAGAAAGTCAAAGAGTGACTTGAAGTCTCCAATCAGAATTGGATACTGAGGTCTCCAGACCACAATCTCTCTGCAGGGATTGTCCAACAGCTCATCAACAAACGGCTTCTCCTCAAGAGCTCTCCTGTTTCTGATGGGGTGATAATAGACACCATTATCAACCTCAAGAAGATAACCAGCATAGCCAGGAGCAGTAGCCACTAGTCTCTTCTGAACAGCCATTGCTCCCACTTGAAAATCCTAGCGAAAGCTTCTCCAGATGTTTCTTGTAGAGACATCATCAAGACCATTGAAGAAAGCATCCTTCAAAAGATCCAGCCTACTGATCACTTCATTTCTGAACAGCTCCAGGTAGATATGGGGTTCAGGTGGGTTGAAGGTGAATTTGTAGTCAGGGTAGAGAAGGCAGTATGGGTTGGATTTTCTGGTAGTTAGGGGATGGGATAGAGAAGGTGGAGGTGCAGTGGTTGAAGAGGATGGAATATCTGTGGGAAGGATTAAGGAGGAAGGAATATCTGTGATGGGAGTTGATGAGGATGGCATATTTATGATGGGGGTTGATGAGGATGGCATATCAGAAGGAGTTGGGGGATGGATATTAAGTGGTGTAGGGTTTAAGACAGGTGTAGAAAGAGATGGTGGAGGAGGATTTGGTATGGTAAAGTTGTTTTGTGGTTCAGAAGGAGGAGTGAAAACATGCCTGGAAACTCTGGCAGTTCTTGAAGTGCGAAGAGATTCTCTTATTCTCTGCTGTTGATATTCTGGAGTGTTAACCTTATTAGGATCATAGGTGACCCTCTGCTTCTTGGCTTTCTTGGCCTCATCTTCTTGAGCCTTTCTTTTTAGCCTTGCTTCTTGCTTCTTCTGATCCTTCTTCTGAAGATCAGCCAGTGAAGGAAGCACTCTACCATGAAACCATGCAGGATCAACTGCAGATTGAGTCCTAACAGAAGCTTCCAAGTAATGCTTGACAGCCTTGTGAAGTTCTAAATGAAACATAGTAGCAAAGCCTTCAACAGGAACTCTTCTTGACAGAATATCTGGGAAGCTTGTACCAACAGAAGTTACCTCCTTGATGAGATCAAGTCTGAACAGATCAACACCATTGAAGACAGGACCTTGAACAACTCCAAGAAATTGGGACGCTCCAGTGGTCCTTATAGAATCCAACAAATTACTTTCTATCAGAATGTTTGAGACCATTCTGGCGAAAGGAATAGTATTTCTTGGATTATGCGGACACTTCACACGTTCTTCATCTCTAGACTCTACAATAGATGTCTTCAGATTCTCAAACAGAATGTGAGAAATGTTGAGTTCCAATCTTCTTCCAATACATAAGAGAGTGTATTTGTGATCAGGACTGATGTAGGTGGAGGAGGAGAATAACTGCTTTCTATGATGAAGAGAACCCAGAATAATTTCAGCCCACACCTGATAAAACGCCCTTAATGTACCAGTTTTATGAGATTCAATACCGGTAGCCAATGAGATTTGTTGTTCAACCTGAAACCAGTTAACTCTTCCAGGAAGAGGACCAGTGCAACCTTCTTCATCATCCAGGTTGTATAACTTCCTTATCATCTTTTCAGTAACTACGACTTCATGCCCTAACACGAAGGAGATGATTGCAGTTGGAGTAACCGTTGCATGAACCCAGAAGTCCTTCACCAGGTCAGGATAAATTGGTCCAACCAATCTATCAAGATAGTTTGACCATCCTTGTACTAAGATCCTTGCATCAGGTTGGAAACCATTTGCTCTTAGGTTTTCAAAGTTCACAGCGGACTCACACAGAACTTCCAAATCTTCAGTGGGTATAGTGCATGTCTTCAATGGAGCATACCCATGCTTTCGTAGAAGTATTTGAGTGGAAGAGAGTCTTTCTGCTGAGCTAGAGGAACTTGATGAAGAATACATGATGATTTGCTTGGTTACAGATCAAAGCTAGGGTTTGAGCGAAGAATGCAAAGAGAGAGACAAAAGAATAGAGAGAGAGCGAAAAAGATGAAATGAAGATGAAGCGGGTTATTTAAACTGTTTGAATAAAAAAATTTAAATGAAATGATTACAGAAAAACATGACATCAATATGCATTTAATGAGAAATGACGTTAGGAGAGATAAAATGACAAAATGAAATGATTTGCACAGTTACCTAGGGCGGCGTCTCCTCAACTGCACGCATGCTTGTCCAAAAATAATGAACACATGTTCATTTTCTGGAAAGACTGGTGACAGCTGTTTTGCTTTAAAAGAGCTTCTGAATCAACTTAGATAATGAAACGTTAGTAATAACAGAGTCAGAACTTCTAATTGATCATTATCAGAACTTCTTATAAACATAAAATCCTAACGCATTTCAGAAGATACCCATACATAAGATCTTCTCATCTTCTCATTCTGGGCATAAATCCATACTGATATTCTCCAGAATGAACTTAAACCTATCTTCAGCAAGGGGTTTTGTAAAGATATCAGCCCATTGATGGTCTGTATCCACAAAGTTCAAAGAGAGAACACCCTTCTGAACATATTCCCTCATAAAATGATGTTTAATCTCAATATGTTTAGCTTTGGAATGTAAGATAGGATTCTTAGATAAACATATGGCAGAAGTATTATCACAGAAAATAGGAATGTTACTCTCATATATCTGATAATCTTCTAGCTGACTCTTCATCCAGAGCATTTGTGTGTTACACCCAGCAGCAACAACATATTCTGCTTCTGTTGTTGAGAGGGCTATGGTAGCTTGCTTCTTGATGTACCAGGAGATCAAATGACTTCCAAGAAATTGACAACTTCCAGAAGTACTCTTCCTTTCAATTCTATCTCCAGCATAGTCAGCATCACAGAATCCTACTAAGTTGTATTCTTTAGATCTTCTGTAGACTAAACCAACATTAGTAGTACCTTTCAGATACCTCAGGATTCTCTTAACAGCAGTTAAGTGAGATTCTCTAGGGTCTGATTGGAATCTAGCACACAAACAAACACTGAATAGAATGTCAGGTCTAGAAGCAGTTAAATATAGAAGAGATCCAATCATACCTCTGTATAACTTCTGATCTACCTTCTTACTTACCTCATCCTTACCTAGAACACACGTTGGATGCATAGGAGTTTTGGCTTCTTTGCTTTCAGAAAGATTAAACTTCTTCAGAAGTTCTTTCACATACTTCGTTTGATGAACATAAGTTCCATCAGAAGTTTGGTTGATTTGAATCCCAAGAAAATACTTGAGTTCACCCATCATACTCATTTCAAATTTATCCTGCATAGACTTAGCAAACTCCTTTCCAAGTGAAGCATTAGATGTTCCAAAGATAATATCATCAACATAAATTTGACAAATTAAAATGTCCTTCTTAGACGTTTTATAGAAAAGATTCGTGTCCACTTGTCCTCTAGTGAAACCATTGTCCAGAAGGAAAGAACTTAATCTTTCATACCAAGCTCTGGGAGCTTGCTTCAATCTATACAATGATTTCTTAAGTTTGAAAACATGTTCTGGAGACTTAGAGTCTTCAAAACCATGAGGTTAGTGGACATAGACTTCCTCATCTATATAACCATTTAAGAAGGCACTCTTAACATCCATCTGATACAGAGTGATGTTATGCTGAGTGGCAAAAGAAATTAGTAAGCGAAGAGATTCTAACCTGGCCACTGGTGCAAAGGTTTCTGTATAGTTAATCCCTTCTTGCTGACTGTATCCCTGAGCCACCAGTCTGGCTTTGTTTCTTACCACTTCTCCCTTCTCGCTAAGCTTGTTTCTGAACACCCACTTAGTACCAATGATGTTGAATCCTTTTGGTCTAGGAACCAAATCCCATACATCATTCCTTGTAAACTGATTTAGTTCTTCTTTCATGGCAATTATCCAGTCTGGATCTTCTAGAGCTTGATCAACAGAAGTTGGCTCGATCAAAGAAACAAGACCTAATTGACATTCTGCATTGTTCTTAAGGAATGCTCTTGTTCTGATAGGATCATCCTTCTTTCCAAGAATGACATCTTCTGAGTGAGCAGATGTGAGTCTAGAAGATCTTCTGACTGTTGGCTCTTCAGAAATTCTGAGATTCTCTAAAGATGCAGCAACTTGATCTTCTGATCCTTTGCTTATGAGATCTTCAGCTTCTGGAACTTTGCTTCTTGGTTCTACAGCTTCTGATATGTCAATATCTAAATCTGCAAAATTCTCAAACTGCTTTGGCTTTTCAAGACCAAGCTTATCATAAAATACTCTGTAGCCTTTAGAGCGTTCAGAATATCCAAGAAGGAAACATTTTTGTGCCTTAGAATCAAACTTACCAAGATGATCTTTAGTATTCAGAATAAAACAAACACATCCAAAAGGATGAAAATATGAAATGTTGGGCTTTCTGTTCTTCCATAATTCATAAGGAGTCTTATTTAGAATAGGTCTTATAGAGATTCTATTCTGAATATAACATGCAGTGTTTATTGCTTCTGCCCAGAAGTGCTTAGCCATATTGGTTTCATTGATCATGGTTCTGGCCATTTCTTGTAGAGTCCTATTCTTTCGCTCTACAACTCCATTTTGCTGTGGAGTTCTAGGGCAAGAGAAATCATGGGCAATACCATTTTCTTTGAAGAACTCCTCAAAGAATCTATTCTCAAATTCGCCACCATGATCACTTCTGACCTTTATGATTTTGCACTCCTTCTCAGATTGGATCTGAGTGCAGAATTCAAAGAACACTGAATGAGACTCATCCTTGTGTTTTAAGAACTTTACCCATGTCCAGCGGCTATAATCATCTACGATGACTAATCCATATTTCTTCCCTTCTGACAGATGCTGTTTTGACTGGTCTAAACAGATCAATGTGCAGAAGTTCTAACGGCCTTGAGGAAGAGACAACATTCTTAGATTTGAATGCAGGTTTGGAGAACTTGCCTTTCTGACATGATTCACAAAGAGCATCTGATTTGTATTTCAGATTTGGGAGACCTCTGACCAGATTTAGTTTGTTAATCTGATAAATCTTTCTCAAACTAGCATGTCCTAATCTTCTGTGCCACACCCATTGCTCTTCAGAAACAGACATAAGGCAAGTCACCTTCTGCTTCTCAAGATCAGAAAGATCAATCTTATAGATGTTGTTCTTTCACTTTCCTGTAAATAGGATTGAGCCATCCTTCTGACTTACAGCCTTGCAAGACTTTTGATTGAAGATTATGTCGTAACCATTGTCACTTAATTGACTTATGGACAATAAATTATGCGCTAATCCTTCTACAAGAAGTACATTAGTTATGGAAGGAGAGTTACCAATACTTATGGTTCCAGAGCCAATAATTTTGCCCTTCTGATCTCCTCCAAACTTGACTTCTCCACCAGACTTAAGCACCAGGTCTTGGAACATAGACCTTCTTCCCGTCATGTGTCGCGAGCACCCAGAGTCCAGGTACCATGACATTTTGTGCTTTGTCTTCTTTGCTGCTAAGGATATTTGCAACAAAAATTATCTTCTCCTTAGGTACCCACAATTTCTTGGGTCCTTTCTTGTTAGTTTTCCTCAAGTTCTGATTGAACTTGGGTTTAGCATTATAAGTAACAGGAGGAACAACATGATATTCTTTAGGTTTGGCAGCATGATATTTTTTAGGTTGTGTCACATGCTTCTTGGTGTGTGTAGTGTGAAAACTCTGTGCATGTGAAGTGAGCCTAATATCATGTGAGTGGCCATATTTGAACTGATCATACAATGGCTTGTATGTGATTTTCAAATCATCAACAGGTTCAAATTTATGTGAGGTATCACCCTCATAGCCAAAACCAAACCTTTTGTTTCCAGAAACACCATATATCATAGAAGCAAGATGACTTCTGCCAATACTTCTAGATAGGAACTTTCTGAAGCTCGAGTCATATTCTTTCAGAATATGATTGAGGCTAGGAATGGATTTTTCTGATTCAGAAGGAGATCCAATATCTTTGGATAATTTTAAAACTTTTTCCTTCAGTTCAGAATTTTCCACTTCCAGCTTCTTAGTTTCAAATTCAAATTTCTTTTTCAGCTTTTTGTATTTGATACTAAGATGAGCCTTGAGTTCCAGAAGTTCTGTTAAACTGGAAACTAACTCTTCTCTAGATAGTTCAGAAAATACCTCTTCAGAATCTGATTCTGATGTAGATTCTGATCCATCATCTACTGTGGCCATCAGTGCAAGGTTTGCTTGCTCTCCTTCAGAGTCTGATTCTGATTCAGATTCAGAATCATCCCATGTTGCCATAAGACCTTTCTTCTTATGAAACTTCTTCTTGGGATTCTCCTTCTGAAGTTTTGGACATTCATTCTTGAAGTGTCCAGGCTCATTGCACTCATAGCAGACGACCTTCTTCTTGTCAGATCTTCTGCCACCAGAAGAATCTCCTTGTTCAAAATTCTTTGAACTTCTGAAGCTTTTGAACTTCCTTTGCTTGCTCTTCCAGAGTTGGTTTACCCTTCTGGATATCATGGACAGTTCATCTTCTTCTTCTGATTCTGATTCTTCAGAATCTACTTCTTCAGCCTGAAAAGCGTTAGTGCATTTTTTTAATATTAGATTTTAATGCAATAGACTTACCTTTCTTCTGAGGCTCATTTGCATCCAGCTCTATCTCATGGCTTCTCAAGGCACTGATTAGCTCTTCCAAAGAAACCTCATTCAGATTCTTTGCAATCTTGAATGCAGTCACCATTGGACCCCATCTTCTGGGCAAGCTTCTGATGATCTTCTTTACATGATCAGCCTTGGTGTAGCCTTTTTCCAGAACTCTTAATCCAGCAGTTAGCGTTTGAAATCTTGAAAACATCTTCTCAATATTTTCATCATCCTCCATCTTGAAGGCTTCATATTTATGGATTAGAGCAAGAGCTTTGGTCTCCTTGACTTGACCATTTCCTTCATGGGTCATTTTCAATGATTCATATATATCATAGGCAGTTTCCCTGTTAGATATCTTCTCATACTCAGCATGAGAGATAGCATTCAGCAAAACGGTCCTACATTTATGATGATTTTTGAAAAGCTTCTTTTGATCATCATTCATTTATTGTCTTGTAAGCCTTACGCCAGTAGCGTTCACTGGATGTTTGTAACCATCCATCAGAAGATCCCATAAGTCACCATCTAGACCAAGGAAGTAACTTTTAAGTTTATCTTTCCAGTATTCAAAGTTTTCACCATCAAATACTGGCGGTCTAGTATAACCATTGTTACCATTTCCATTGTATTGCTCAGCTGAGCCAGATGTAGATGTAGATGAAGGTGGTGGAGTCTCAACCATCTTGACTTAATGTTTTTCTCTTCCTGAATCTTTTCTAAACACGGTTAAGTGCTTGCACCTTAGAACCGGCGCTCTGATACCAATTGAAGGATAGAAAAACACTTAGAAAGGGGGGGTTTGAATAAGTGTAGCTTTAAAACTTGTAAGATAAAAACAATTTTCACAATGATTTTTATCCTGGTTTGTTGTTAACTAAACTACTCCAGTCCACCCCCTTTGAGTGATTTACCTCACCTGAGGATTTAATCCACTAATCACACGAGATTACAATGGTTTTCCACTTAGACAACTTTTAAGTCTTCTAGAGCATACTGATCACAACCTGATCACTCTAGGAACAATCTGCTTAGATACCCTCTAAGACTTTCTAGAGTATACTGATCAACAACCTGATCACTCTAGTTCTTACAACTTAATGTAAACAAATTCTAAGAGTTACAATGCTTCTTATAAAGCTATTATCACAACTGTGATTTCTCTTAAGTTTAAGCTTAAATCTCACTAAGATATTACAACAGCAATGTAGTGAGTTTGATGAAGTTTGAGAGCTTTTGACTTTGACAGCGTTTCTGTATAATGCACAAGTGTTGTATTGAGCTTCTCATCAGAACTTCATATTAATAGGCGCTTGAGAAGATGACCGTTGGGAGCATTTAATGCTTTGCGTAATCCGTACAACATTGCATTTTATGTTTCACTCTTTTGTGAACTACCTCGAGCCTTGCTTTCGCTGTGTCTACTGACGTTGCCTTTAATAGCTTCTAACGTTCCTTTTGTCAGTCAGCGTAACCTTCCAGCTAGTACTTGCTTCTGATTTGATGTTTGTGTAAACAACGTTTGAATATCATCAGAGTCAAACAGCTTGGTGCAGAGCATCTTCTTGTCTTCTGACCTTGAAGTGCTTCTGAGCGTGATACCATGAGAACTTCAGTGCTTCTGCTTCTGATCTCAAGTTCTTCTGATGCTTCCATAGACCCATGTTCTGATTCTGCTTGACCATCTTCTGATGTCTTGCCAAACCATGTTCTGATGTTGCATGCTGAACCTTCTGAGTCAGTGCTTCTTGCGCTGATTTTGTGCATACTCCTTATATAAGCCCTGAAATGGAAATTGCACAGTATTAGAGTACCACATTATCTCATACAAAATTCATATGCTTGTTATCATCAAAACTCAGAATATTGATCAGAACAAATCTTGTTCTAACACTATGAAGTTGGATACTACTATCTAAATTACTAGTCAAATAAATAGATTGCATACTATCATCTAAACTACTACATGAGTTTGTAACTGTTTTTTAAGGCTATGTTTGGGAGTTTGGAGGGGAAGGGAGGGGAAGGCTTTGGAAAATAGGAAGAATTGAGTGAAAAGAATAAAAAGATTTTGGGTATGAGGGTTTTGGAGGATTTGATTTTATTCATAACACCAAAAACCCCATAAAATGGGGGAACCTAAAAATTGTATTGAAGAAGGGTTTTGGAGGGCTTACATAAATTTTGCAAATATCGTTTAGGTTGTTATACTGTTTAACCATAGATTTAAAGTTTTTACGCTAAACGAGTAAAATATTTGGTTTAAGGTTTTTGGATTGAACCTATGCAAAAGCTCCAAATATTTGTGTAAGGTTGTTGGTTGATCTTGTGCAATAACTTAAATTTTTTAGAATTGTTTAATTGCTCCTATGTAAAAAATCAAACTATTATTTGCTAGAAATCTCAAGAAAAAATTTTCAGAACTGAGTAGACACAGTGGTTTAAAATCGAACTAGCAAAACTGTTAATGTGATATTTCTTGGTTATTAGTAAAAGAGTTTTAAGATTGTGAAATATCACAAGGAAGAAATATTATAAGTATTTTTGTGATAGAGGGTAGAAAGAAGGCAGAAAATATATAAAAATTTGTTGTATAAAAGTTGCGTGCTTACAAAAGAAAAGAAAATCCCTTTATTTAGGTATACAAAGGCTTACTATTTAAGCTGATAAGAGCTACCTATGATAGCCGTTTACAACAAACAAAGATGAATTATTAATGTCGGGTACACACTAGGCCCCATCGACACAAAAATAATTCACAAACAACAAAAACTTTCTTACAAAATAAAGTAAAAGCATATAAGATTCCCTCTTATTTGCCTTTTTCCAAGATAATATTCTTATCTTTGCATTTACTTTCTTCCAAGATAAGATTCCCTCTTATCTTTGCATTTTTTTTCTTCCAACATAAGAATCCCTCTTATATTTGCATTATTGCTTCTAGAAAATTATTGTAATTGCTTAGCCTTGGCTTTTTATTTAGCCTTTTGGGCCATAGAGTGAATCATAGCATCCTCAGAAGTCTTCAGCTGTGGGGTTATCATTTTGAGTTTCGCCAGCTAAACCTTCAAAGGTGTTGGAATCTATTGATCCCATGGATAAAATGGTCTTCATAGATTGCATATCATCTTTTGAAGCTTGATATTGGAAAGTGTAGAAGAATTCAGTCTTCATATGATCCAAAGTTCTGACCATAATTTCTTCTTCTATTTCGTTGGGATATTTTCTTTGAAAAAAGTTCTTCAACTTTCCCATAGACATTTGTTGAGAGCTTTGATCTTTAACATTGTTAATTTTGTCCTCAGCCATGACTGATTTTATTAGAACAATTTTGTCTTGGATGTCTTCTGAACTCATCTTATTCCACCATTTGTAGAAAAAATTTCTTTCTAGACTAGGGATATTAAACTTGTCATTAGAAATACTAATAGTCCATCTCCAAATCCAAGGAATTTGAAACTTAGTGAAAAAAAGAAATGGACATTGTCCAGTTATCAAATTTGATGAGATTTTTAACACCAGTGGACTATTTTCACACCAAGGAGTATACAAGTGATTTAACTATTTTGGTAAAATTTCCAAAGTAGGACCAAATTTAATCCACCAGGCATAAAATCAATTTGGAATGGGTCTATTAATAACGTCTTCACTAATTGAGAAAAATCAAGAATGTTTATTCTTAGGACTCTGGTAATAAAAGACTTGGGTGAAAGCCTGGACATAGTCCCAATAATTGAAATAAATATATTTTCCTTCGGCAATTCTTATTGCCTTTTCACCATTAAGGTTAAGACCCCATTGTCTGGGTGATAAAATCTTATTAATGTGGTATTTGCTGAAGTTTATGAAACTTTCAAGATTGTTGTTTTGATAATGATGAGTAAAGGTTACCGATTCGGTAACTGCTAGTAAGATTTCTAAATGTGGTCTTGATTTACTATGAAGACCTGGATATCCTCTTGATTCGAGGTATGTTGTTTTTATAACCCATCCATCATTTGGATTTATTTTTAGATCCTCATCCTCAATATACATAATTTTCTCTGTAACTGGATTCTCAAAATAATCAGTTACTTGCTCTTGAGGTGGGTCATTGACCATAATTTCTTTGTAAGATATACTCTTTTTAGAAGATGAAGAGGAAGGTATATCTTCCTTTTTTGAGGTAGGTAATGGCTATATATTTCTACCTTTATAGACTACTGTCTGATCCCCTATAAGAGGAATACTTAGTTCACTTTGGGGTAACATATTGTTACTCCCTCTTCCAAGGCCTCGTCCGTAACCGCGGCCTCTTCCTCCCCTAGATGGGGGTGTCATTTTTTCCTTGCAAAAACTCACGGGTGAGATAATCAGCAAGTGAATTATTTTC
Source organism: Vicia villosa (assembly GCF_029867415.1). Lineage (NCBI taxonomy): Eukaryota > Viridiplantae > Streptophyta > Magnoliopsida > Fabales > Fabaceae > Vicia > Vicia villosa. The sequence continues at coordinate 115,015,621 of NC_081181.1, read as the reverse complement.
ATCTTTAATATGTCTAATATCAAATTCAAACATTGATAATTGAGATTGCCAGCTAGCAAATATTTGTTTTGCAACAAGATTTTTAGCATCTTTTTCAATAATTGATTTAGTTGAGCTGAAATCAATTTGTAATAAAAAAAATTATTAAGTAAATCATCTTGAAATTTTGAAACAAATTTTATAATAGAAAGCATTTCTTTTTTTATAGTTGAATATTTAGACTGAGTAGGATTCCATTTACCAGAGGTAAATCTAACCAAAACTTCTTTAGATATTTCAAGTATAACCTGTTTAAGAATTCCTCCATACCATAAGCATCAGTTTCAAAAATTTTAAAATACTTGCGATTAGCCAAAGATAAGCAAAGCAAACATTTAACCTTATTTTTAATTTTTTAGACTGCTTGAGAATGTTTATTAGTCCAAGGGCCAGGATTTTTTCTAAGCCTAGCATGTAATATTCCAGTATCATTGGCAAGATTCTCATAGTAATCTTCAATATAATTAAGACTACCAAGAAACCTTTGTAATTGTTTCTTATCAATAATGATATCAGGACACTTAGAAGCAAATTCAACACTTCTTTGAATAGGAATAATAGTTCCTTGATCAATTTCATGGTCTAAAAATCTAATTTTTGTCAAAATATTTTCATCTTAGGAGCGGATATAACTAGTACATTATGCTTAACTAAACTCTTAAATATTTTTAAATGTTTCATATGCTAATATATAGTTTTAGAAAAAACTAAAACATCATCAATGTAAACAATTATAAATTCCGTATAAGGAATAAAACAATCATTCATAATATTTTGAAATTCGGAAGGGGCGCTTTTTAGCTCAAAAGGGAGGACATTCCACTCGAAATGCCCAAAAAGCACAATGAAGGTCGTTTTGTATTTATCAGATTCATTAATCTGAATTTGCCAATAGCCAAATTTTATATCAAATTTAGAAAAGATTAAAGTAGTATTTAATCTACCTAATAAATCCTTTTTATTAGGAATAGGATATCTAATCCATTTCAACACCTTATTAAGGGGTTTATAATTGATAACAAATCTAGGGACGCCATGTTCTCTTTCAGCAACATTATTAACTTAAAAAGCAGTGCAGGTCCAAGGAGATTTAGATTTTCTAATTAAACCTTTCTCTAAAAAAGAATTTATCTCTTCTTTGCATAGGTTTAAATACTCATGATTCATCTGGGCCGGTTTGGCCTTAGTGGGAATTTGACTTTCATTAAAATCATCAAGATAAGATAAAGAAATAATATGTTTCTTTCTATCCCAAAAAGTGTTTGGTAAATCATTACACACTTCATCTTTGAACTGTTGATCAATCAATTTGATTTGTCATATTATCTCATTTTTATTAAGTTGTTCAATAATATTTAATAAACTAACTTCCTCTTTAAGAAAACCTAATGGTTTTTCTTTATATAAAAGAATACTTTTAACCTCATTAAGCATTTTAATATGAGGGTCAGTAGTAAATTCAAAAGTGACAGTTTTACCATTAATCATGGTGGTAATGTCTTTAGTGTCAACATTAATTATATTCATAATGCTATTTAAAAAAGGAGTTCTAAAAATAACTCTATGAGTCATGTTTTTAACTAAGATGAAATGGGTAGGTAAATAAATATCTTGATTGCAAACGTATGTATTAGGTAATTTATAAGTAACCGTTAATTTGTCACCACTAGCCTGAGCAAGGGTTTGAGTGGTTTTGGTATAATACTTGGTAGGAAGAATTCCTTCCTGCATGCAATTAAGGTCAGCGCCACTATCAATAAGGGCGACTTCATTTTCTAAAATAAGCGTTCTGTTAATAACTAAAGTTATTCTAATTATCCATTTTTGAGAAATTACTCTGTCAATAAGAGTGAGAAATCTATCATTAGTAGAAAGACAGCTAGTAGAAGATATTTCTTCAACTTTAGGGTTACCTATTTCAAGCAAGGAGACTCCTTGAGATAATTTTTTATTATCCTTCTTTATCTGAGTAATTTCATATTTCAAAAGATTAATTTCTCCATTTAAATCATTAAGGGAAACAGGAGTTTCACGGATATTAAACCTCACTTAATTGGTAAGGGGCTTCAATAATAATAGGAGATTCTTTTTTAGAATTTTCTTGAAGTAAAACTTAAGCATTTTTCTTTTAAGATTATTATCAAAAATAGACTCAATAGCCTTTATGGCTTCATCTTGTTCTGTAGTACGAACATTAAGACCGTTCATGTCAACAATAGACTTCTAGTAATCTATTTGATTACATTGACAATTAACAATTATTTAATTACATTGACAAGACAAACATTTAACCTTATTTTTAATTCTTTGGACTGCCTGAGAATGTTCATCAGTCCAAGGGCCAGGATTTTTTCTAAGCCTAGCATGTAATATGGCAGTATCTTTAGCAAGATTTTCATAATAATCTGCTATATAATTAAGACTACCAAGAAATCTTTGTAATTCTTTCTCATCTATAATAATATTGGGGAATTTTGAAACAAATTCAATACTTCATTGTATAGGAATTATTGTTCCTAGGTCAATTTCATGACCTGAAAATCTAACTATTGTTTGAAAAAGTTTCATTTTAGGAGAAGATATAACTAATCCATTATGTTTAGTTAATCCTTTAAATATTTTTAAATGTTTAACATGTTGATCTATAGTTTTAGAGATGACTAGGACATCATCAATATAAACAATTATAAATTCTGAATAAGGATTAAAAATATCATTCATAATATTTTGAAATTCATAAGGGGCATTTTTAAGGCCAAAAGGAAGGACATTTCATTCATAATGTCCAAAAGGCACAGTAAAGAGGCTTGTAATTTATAACAAGTCTAGGGACCCCACGTTCTTTTTCAGCAGCATTATTGACATAAAAAGTTGTGCAACTCCAAGGAGATTTAGATTTTCTTATCAATTTTTTTCTCTAAAAGAGATTCTATCTCTTTTTTTCATAATTCTAAATACTCATGGTTCATTTGAGCAGGCCTAGCTTTGGTGGGAATCTGGATTTCATTAAAGTCATCAAGATAAGGTAAGGAAATAACATATTTCTTTCTATCCCAAAAGGCATTTGGTAAATCATTGATGATTTCATCCCTAAATTGTTGATCAATTAATTAAATCTGATTTTGAATTTCAAGTTTTTAAGTTGAGAAGTGATGTTCAATAAATCCACTTCTTCTTTAAGAAAACAAATTTGTTTTTTTAAGAAGAATATCTTTAACTTCATTAATCATCCTAGTATGAGGATCAACAATAAATTCAAAAGTAACTCTTTTATTATTGATAATGGAGGTAATTCCCTTTTGATCAACATTATTGAGAGGCATAATTTTATGCATAAAAGGAGTTCCTAATATAATTCTATGAGTTAAATTTTTTACAAGAATAAAGTGAGTAGGTAAACAAAGATCTTTGTTACAAACATAAGCGTTAGACAATTTATAATTAACCGTGAGTTTATCTCCTCCAGCTTGGGTAAGGGATTGTGTAGTTTTATCAAAATATTTGGTGGGAATAATTCCTTCTTGAAGGCAGTTTAAATCAGCGCCACTATCAATAAGGGCAACTTCATTTTCTAATATGAAAGTTCTATTATTAACTAAAGTTATTCTAACAAACCATTTTTGAGAAGTCACTCTATCTATGAGAGAAATGAATTCATCACTATGTGAAGGATTACTAGTTGAAGATATTTCTTCAACCTTTGAATTACTGGATTCTAAAAAAGTGAATCTTTGAGATAAACCATAGTTTTCTTTTTTAATCTGAGATATCTCATTATTTAAAAAATTTATTTCTCTATTTAAATCCATAATAGAAACGGGAGTTTCACGGATGTTAGACTGTCTGAATCTAGATAAAACCTCACTTAATTGGTAAGGTGCCTCTGTAATAATAGGAAAATATTTTTTAGAATTTTCTTGTATTAAAACCTCAAGCATTTTTCTTTTTAGTTTTTTTATCAGAAATGGATTTTATAGCTTTTATAGCTTCGTCCTGTTCGGAGGTTAAAACATTTAACCCATTCATATCAACAATAGATTTCCAGTAATCTAATTGATTACATTGACAATCATTATTGTCAGAATATTCAGAAGAACATTCAGTAGAGGATTCATAAATCATATTAATATCTTCTGAAGAAGAATAATTTTCAGAATCAGAATTAAGAAGTTAAACTTTCTCTAATTGAGAACAAAATTGTTCATCTTCTATCTCATTAAGAGCTTTTTTAGTCCAGCATCGGTTGGCATAATGGCCAGGTTTGCCACATTTATGACATGTTATGTCAAGCCTTTTAGCTTTTCTTTTACCTTTAGGGTCAAAAGATTTATCTTTAGGTCTACTTTTATTGTAGTGACCCCTTTTCTTATTCTTATAAGAATTTTTATAAGAATTTTTTGATTTATCTTTATAAGGTTTATTGCGATTTTTTCCTTTTTTCTTATTATTATTATCTGGAGATTTTCCAAGATCAAAAGCAAATTGTTCGCAAAATTCATCAAGTTGGTGTTTTTCAGAAAGCCTTTGCTTTTTAAGTTGATTTCTAAGTTTTATGTCATTACATAAAGTTAATCCTTCATTAACACAAGTACTAATTATATGACCATAAGTAAGGTCGGAATAATTAATATTAATTCCATCATTTTTCTGTCTTAAAGATTGTCTAACCTTTTCTGAAAAGAAATGGGGTAATCCATTAATAAATTTTGCTTTCCAATGCAAGGAATTGGGATTGTTTATACTGCATCTTCTTCTCCTGTGGTTGTTGTAGCCAAAGTGGTACTCGTAGTGTTTCCTATTCATTGCTCGATCTTAACGATTTTCTTATGATTAAGAATCTCATTTTTCTGAGATTCAGTGAGATTATGATCCCACCAGCCTGTAAGTTAGCCAACAAATCTTGTGGTTATAAAGGATGCTATTGAACTATCTGATTTACTGTGTTTCTTGCAAACGGTAGAATACATGATCATCCTATGGATAGTATCTATAATTTGTTTGTCATTAAGAACATCAACATTCCATTCATAAATGGCTTTTCCTGAATAAGAATTCTGCAATGGTTCTATTTCCTCAAAGAGAAAATCTTGCAGTGAGGGGCGCTTGTAATAATACTTCTCTATAGGTTTAGGAGAATAAACAGGGTTTATACTAGTAGTATTATTCACGTCAAGGTTGCTAATGTCTAAATTAGCAAACATATCAGCTAATTGGTTAATATGGTTTTCATTATCGTTCTCAGAATAATCTTCATGAGACATGACTGTGATATTCAGGCTTTTTTACTTTTGTTCTAAAATACGAACAAATTCTTCACCATTGTTTTCCATTTTAAATCCTTCTAAGGAAATGGGAGGTTGCACTATAGGAGCATCCAAAATAGTGGATGTGGATATTTACTCTTTGGGTATATTTATGAAGTCAATAATGATATTTTGACGTTCTATTTGTTTTTCTAAAAGATCTTTTATGGATAAGAGATATTTTTCTAAAGATATAAATTGATGTCCTAAGCAAACAAGGTAAGCATTGGTATAATTCTGACACCTGATAACGGAATTTAATTCCTTAACAGTAACCTGATTTTGTTCAACTCTTTGTAACTGAAGGTTAAGGTAAGGAGTAGCTTCAGTATTATGACTTAAATTTTTTGTTTGTTCGGGGGGAAAAGGAGATTCCATAATTTCTCCTCTAATATTTTCCCAAGGTTTTTGTAACACAAGGATTTCTTCTTGTCTTTTAACTATGAAATCATTAACAAACCATTTAACAAAAGAAACGAAATCCTGCGCAAGGTTCATTTGAGTATAGTACTCTTTTTTAAATTGAGCTAACTCAAGTTTTGAATTTTTTTTAAAAACATTGTCTAAATTGAGAATATCTCTTATGTTGAAACTCATCAATGATGAGTTGTCTCATCTTACTTCCAGGAGAGTAATCTAACATTATAACTAGAAATCCATATCTGATGGAGTAGGTGATTCTACTCTTGGAGTATTAGAATTTTGATAAATCCCATGGGGAATTCTATTTATGCTAAGTCTTATATTCTCAACGACTTCTATCTCTTCTCTTATTTGGGAAGTAGAAGGTCTAGGTAATTGGCTAGAAGCTGGGTAAAATTCACTAACTGAGTGCCTAGCCGATAAGGATCTAGGTATCCTAATTATTCTTTTAAGAGTGAAGTTTATTTCTAAATCTCCTTCAGTAGTCTGAATTATTTGATCTATATCACTATTAAGGATAGGTTCAGGATCTATTTCTTGACGAAGAGACCATGTCTCTGGGAAGTTTATTTCATCCCACTTTATCAGTCTATTGGTTGCAACATTGGAAGTTAATAAATTGTTTTGAACTAAAGTAGTAGTTCCAAGAAATGATAATTGCTTTGCTTTGGGATTAAGCATAGTAAGAACCTTATAGTAGATTCTATAGCATATTGCTATGATTTCACTTCCAGGTTTAAAATTATAACCATTAGTATGAACTGTTAACTGAATAGCATCTAATAAATTCTTATCAGATAGAGATAAATTTAAATTAGGTGAGGCATAAAAGTAAACTGGTCCATGACACAGACTTGTCTCTACAATATCAGCTAAAGATTGTTTGAAATCTTTACATCTACCATCTCTAACATTAGCCATTATGCTAGAATTTAAACCTAATAATCTTAAAGGTTTTAAAGCAATTTGAACTAATCCAATATGGATAAAATTATAATTTTTAAAAGGTTTCAAGTCCTTTTTAGTTCACAATTTGATTGTCTGAGTTTCTTTAGAAATTTGAATCATTTACTCTAAAGTTTTAACAGCAAAACGAGAAACAATGTCCATCTTACCAAATATATAAATTTGTTTAGAAGGGACGGATGGTTTAACCCATATGTTTAGTATATCCAAATCTCTTGGACATTCAACAAGTTTTTCATTTTTAATTAAACTATTTTGATGATTATCGTCATCAGAATCCATAAATATGGCAAGCTAAAGATGTTGTGGACGATTAGCTACCCTAGGTAAAACAAAGTAGGTAAATATAAATCACAATCTTAGTACAAATATATCTAGGCGACAACTAATAAGTCGTCTTTACAAACAAACGCGTTGTTTAACTATCAACCCAAAGGGATATAAGGATCTCTCCTAAATCAAAGATGTCCAATGTTTTTTAGCAAAAATTTTCTTTTCAAAATCATCTTAACACTCCCTTCTCTGGGAAAAACGATGAAAATTAGAAAACACATTTTTAGTTTTGAAAAAACCCTTATACTGTTGCCATGATATAAATATACTAATATCAAGAGAAGAACCTACATACTTAGTTTCTTCTAAGTTATCGAACCTTCCACAACAAAAAATTTAGCCACTAATTGTCATCTACAATTAGTTGTATTAAGAAATATACCTTAGCCTTGTAACCAAAATAAGGATCGGAATTTGTATGACAGTGGAATAAGGATCGCAATGAGAAGTATTTTAGTGATATAGGGTAGAAAGAAGGCACAGCATATATAAAAAACTTTCTTGTATTAAAGTTGCTTTCTTACAAAAGAAATGAAAATTCCTTTTTATAGAAATAGAAAGGCTTACTATTTAAGCCGGTAACAACTACCTATAATAACCGATTACTAAATAAGTTGTATGATTAATGAAGGGTACACAATGGGCCCCATCGACACATCAATTATACTACTAAAAACAAAAACTATTACAAAAGTAATATAAGTGCATAAGATAAGACTCCTATCTTTGAAATTATTCCATTATTGCTTTTGAAGTGGCAGACAAGATAAGAATCTCTCTTGTCTTTTTCTCTTTGTATTGAGATTCAAAGATTCTTTATTATCTCTTTGCTTTGTATTTTGCTTTCTGATCCATGGATTGAATCATTGCATCCCATAAATCTTCAGCAGTGGGGTCATCCACTTGGGCTTCTCCTGCTAAACAATCAAAGTTGTTGAAATCAATTGATCCCATAAAAGAGCTAGTCTTCATAGATGAATTCTCATCTTTTAATGCTTTAGTTGGAAAAGTGGAGAAGAATTGGTTCTTCATATGATCCAAAGTTCTAACCATAGTTTCTTCTTCCAATTCAGTTGGATATTTTCTCCGAAAGAAGTTCTTTAAATTTTCCATAGACATTTGTTGGGAGCTTTGCTCTTTGACTTTATTATTTTGGTCTTCAGCTATAGCTGCTTGAATTAGAGTAATTTTATTATGGATTTCATCAGAACTCATCTTGTTCCACCATTTATAGAAGAAATTTCTTTCTAAAATGGGTATGTTGAATCTATCTTGAGATATGGTGATAGACCATCTCCATATCCATGGAATCTGAAATTTGGTAAAGAACCAAAATGGACATTGTCCTGTGATTAAATTATCAGATAAAATATTTAAAATAAGTGGACTATTATCACACCAGGGATTGTATAAATCAAGCAATTCTTTGGGTAATATTTCTAAAGACGGACCAATTTTAGTCCACCATTCATAAAACCAATTTGGTATGGGTTTATTAATCATTTCTAGATTAATAAAGAAAAACCAAGAATGATTATTCTTAGGATTTTGATTATAAAAAGCTTGAGTAAAAGCTTGGATATAGTCCCAGTAATTAAAGTAGATATATTTTCCTTTAGCAATCCTTATTGCCTTTTCTCCATTTGGGTTGAGATCCCATTCTCTTGGTAACAAGATTTTATTAATATGGAATTTACCGAAGTTTATAAAATTTTTAGGATTATTGTTTTGGTAGTGGTGAGTAATCGTTACCGATTCGGTAACAGTAAAAAGAATCTTTAGGTGAGGCCTAGATTTTCCATGAAGACCTGGATATCCTCTTGATTCTAGGTATCTGGTTTTGATAGACCATCCATCATTTGGATTCATCTTAATATCTTCTTCATCAATATGCATGATTTTTTCAGTTACTGGATTTTCAAAATAATCTAGTTGTTCTTGATATGGGTTATTAACCGCAACTTCCTTGTAGGATATATTTTTATTAGAAGAGTAGGAACCAATATCTTCCTTTTTTTTTTTATGAAGATGCAGGTAATTGCTGCATTTTTATTCCTTTGTAAACTGTATTCCAACCCCCTATTAGAGGAATGTTTGATTCTGGTTGGGGTAACATATTGTTACTCCCTCTCCCACTATGGCCATAACCGCGGCCTCTTCCCCTATATGAGGTCACCATTTTTTTCCTGCAAAAATTCACGAGTTAGGTAGTCAGCTAATGAATTATTTTCACCTTTAATGTGTTGAATGTTAAATTTAAATATAGATAATTGAGATTGCCAGCTAGCAAAGATTCGCTTAGCAACAAAAATTTTAACATCTTTTTCAATAATTGATTTAGCTGAGCTGCAATCAATTTTTAATAAGAATTTAGTATTAAGAAGATCATCTTGAAATTTTGAAATGAATTTTATAATAGAAAGTATTACATAACAGAAAGAAATGCTTTCGATTATAAAATGCATTTCAAAATTTCACGATGATTTTCTTAATAAGAAATTCTTATTAAAAATTGATTGCAGCTCAGCTAAATCAATTATTGAAAAAGATGTTAAAAATCTTGTTGCTAAGAAAATCTTTGCTAGCAGGCAATCTCAATTATCTATGTTTGAATTTGACATTCAACACATTAAAGGTAAAAATAATTGACTTGCTGACTACCTAACTCGTGGATTTTTGCAGGGAAAAAATGATGACCCCATATAGGGGGAGAGGCGCGATTATGGCCGCGGTGGGAGAGGGAGTAACAATATGTTACCCCGACCAGAATCAAACATTCCTTTAATAAAGGATTGGACTACAGTTTACAAAGGAAGAAAAATGCAGCAATTATCTGCATCTTCATCACAAAAGGAAGATATTGCTTCCTCCTCTTCTAATAAAAATATATCCTACAAGGAAGTTGCGGTTAATAACCCATCTCAAGAACAACTGGATTATTTTGAAAATCCAGTAACTAAAAAAATCATGCATATTGATGAAGAAGATATTAAGATGAATACAAATGATGGATGGTCTACCAAAACTAGCTACCTTGAATCAAGAGGATATCCAGGTCTTCATGGAAAATCTAGGCCTCACCTAGAGATTCTTTTTACTGTTACCAAATCGGTAACGATTACTCACCACTACCAGAACAATAATCCTGAAAGTTTTATAAACTTCAATAAATTCCATATTAATAAAATCTTGTTACCAAGAGAATGGGGTCTCAACCCAAATGGTGAAAAGGCAATAAGGATTGCTAAAGGAAAGTATATCTACTTTAATTACTGGGACTATGTCCATGCTTTTACTCAAGCTTTTTATTATCAAAATCCTAAGAACAAGCATTCTTGGTTTTTCTCTATTAATCCAGAAATGATTAATAAACTCATACCAAATTGATTTTACGAATGGTGATCTAAAATTGGTCCGTCTTTGGAAATATTACCCAAAGAATTACTTGATTTATACAATCCCTGGTGTGATAATAGTCCACTTGTTATAAATATTTTATCTGATAATTTAATCACAGGACAACGTCCATTTTAGTTCTTTACCAAATTTCAGATTCCATGGATATGGAGATGGTCTATCACCATATCTCAAGATAAATTCAACATACCCATTTTAGAAAGAAATTTCTTCTATAAACGGTGGAATAAGATGAGTTCTGAAGAAATCCAGAATAAAATTATTCTAATTCAAGCAGCTATAGCTGAAGACGAAAATAATAAAGTCAAAGAGCAAATCTCCCAACAAATGTCTATGGGAAATTTAAAGAACTTCTTCCAGAGAAAATATCCAACTGAATCGGAAGAAGAAACTATGGTTAGAACTTTGGATCATATGAAGAACCAATTCTTTTCCATTTTTCCAACTAAAGCATCAAAAGATGAGAATTCATTTATGAAGACTAGCTCTTCTATGGGATCAATTGATTCCAACAACTTTGATTGTTTAGAAGGAGAAGCCCAAGCGGATGACCTCACTGTTGAAGATTTCTGGGATGCAATAATTCAATCCATGGATCAGAATGCAAAAGACAAAGCAAAGAGATAATAAAGAATTTTAGAATCTCAAGACAAAGAGAAAAAGACATGAGAGAATCTTATCTTGTCTGCCACTTCAAAAGCAATAATGAAATAATTTCAAGGATAGGAATCTTATCTTTAGGCATAATTGCATGCACTTATATTACTTTTGTAATAGTTTTTATTTTTAGTAGTATAATTGATGTGTCGATGGGGCCCATTGTGTACCAAGCATTAATCATACAACTTGTTTAGTAACTAGCTATTATAGGTAGCTGTTACCGGCTTAAATAGTAAGCCTTTGTATTTCTATAGAAAGGAATTTTCATTTCTTTTGTAAGAACGAAACTTTAATATAACAAAGTTTTTTTATATATACTCTGTCTTCTTTCTACCCTCTCTCACTATAATACTTCTCATTCCGATCTTTATACCTTGTCATCCGATCCTTATATATATATATATATATATATATATATATATATATATATATATATATATATATATATATATATATATATATATATATATATATATATATATATATATATATATATATATATATATATATATATATATATATATATATATATATATATATATAAGGGATATTCTTTTACTCCAAGAGTAAGTTTAAAAGAGTTACTCTAAATCTTAACCATTGATTTTCATTAATCTAACGGTTTTAATTATTTTTTATATTTCAAAAAATAATTAGATTAAATGATGAATTAAAACCGTTAGATTAAAGAAGATCAAGGATTAAGATTTGGAGTAACTCTTTTAAACTTCCTCTTGGAGTATATATATATATATATATATATATATATATATATATATATATATATATATATATATATATATATATATGAGGAGGGATATTCTTACTCCAAGAATAAGTTATCAAGACTTACTCTTCATCATGACCATTGATTCTTCTCAATATAATGGTTAAAATTAATGAATATTATTTTTCTCTCTCCATATTTAATTACTTATTAATTTTAACAATTAGATTTAAAAGAATCAATGAAGAAATATGTACTAATATCGAATAAAATTGATTGAAAACGATAAAGATTATTCGCTAAAATACCTTTTATACATACCTTAACATTTCCAACATCCTTGAAAGCATCAACCAGTTTGAGTTGCATCAACAAATTATGCGATCGAAAATGAAAACCAAACATAGTGCAAATAACAACATCAACTAGTTTTACAGCATCTACCAAACTTTGATGATCAGAAAAAAGAACCTTCTACAAGATGAGCACCTTGTTTCTTAAATGAAAGAAGCATTTGCCCTTTCTCAGTATCAAGTCCTATCTCTGGATGTTGAAGAATATAGGTTTCATGACCTTGTTCTAAACTTACTTTTACTATTCTCCTACCAATAAACCCAGTACCCCCCCCCCCCCCCCCCACTACTAGAACCTTGCTCTTTCCCATTATTGCTTTACTTTCTCACCTATAGTTTCATGACTTTTCCTATATTCTAATATTATAGTGCCTTCGAGAAAGTAAAAGTTTGGTCCCTACCCTTGATTTGAAAGAAAGTAACTTATTCTTTTAAGATAATGAAACGACTTATCTAGAAATTTTATTTTGAAACTTATTTTCCACTTCTATACATAAAAAAAAACCCTTTTAAATATAGCTTTCACTTAATATATTTATGCTTTTTATGTGTTTATTAAAAAATTCATTTTTTAATTTAGACTTAATTAGTATTTAGGTCCCTAGGAATTATTAATTTCGTGTTAATTTTTTATTTAATAAATTTTATTATTTATTATCTTAAATTTGACTTGTTAGTCAAATTAGTCATTTTTTTAATCAATTTTTAACTCTAAGGCTGAGGAGGGTTTTATCAATGATCTAATAGGAGAGGGGGAAATATGGTGGAGGAATTGGTTCTCAGACATTAAGAAGTGGAATGAGATAGTGGTAGATGACAGTCGGGTGGTGTGGATAAGAGTTTACGGTGTTCCGGCCCATGCGTGGAATGCTTAGTTTTTTGTGACTTTGGTCGAAACCCTGGGTTCTTTTGTGTGTTTAGATGGACACACTTCAAATGGAGCTTTCCTCGACGTCGCGAGACTTATGGTGAAAGTGTCAAATACCTCCAAACTTGTGGAAACTCTCAAGGTGGCCATCAACGGAAAGAAGTTTATCCTTATTCTCAAGGAAGACGTATACAAACCGATTCATATTGCCTCAGGTAATCTTAAAACTCAAATTACAAGAACTATTTCTTTTGATTCTTATGATTCGGAAGATAAATGGTCAAATGATTTGTTCGATGGGGGAAGAAGTGTTGGGTATTGAAAACTTTGACGACGGTATAGAACAATTTTCAAAACAGAGAGGTTCGGTGGATGTTGCAAACAGGTCAGGCAAGATTCCAAAGGAGGCCAGAGGCGAAATTTCTTCAGGTGAAAGGAAGAAGGTGGTATCAGACCGGGATAAGGAAGAAAAGGAAGGAACAAATGGAACATTTAATAAGGATTTAGTTAGAATTCAAGAATCGAGTAATGCGGGTTTTGTTGTTAAGGGGACTCTGTTAAAGATAATGATTCCTTCAGTTTCATTGCAGTCTGTCGTTAAGCGTTCTATTGAAGGTACTCCTAAAATAAAAAGTTATAAAAAAGTGGAGTTTAAGTATGTGAAGGAGATGGGTGGGCTTAATAGTAAGAACAGTGGGCGAAAAGGGAAGGGCAGTAGCGCGAAGGTGGAGAGTTCTTTCAAAATGGGAGGGCATCCTAATTCAACAGGGATGGGAATGGATAATAACAAGAAGGGGTGCCAAACACTTTACAATTCTTTTGAATTGGGACGAGAATATGGCGTGAGTTTATCGGTATGCTATGGTGATCAAAAGGAGGAATCAGATATTTGTAGAAACAATGGTAGATAGTGGGAGTTCTTGGATAGCAATATAGGTTGTAAACTTTGGTCGGCAATAGTAGCTTTGGGAGTGGTAGATTCAGAGGGTCGGAGCAAACTTGTTAGTAGGATTAAAAACTAGGAGAACGGAGGTGTCAAAGCAAAGGAAGCTTGGATGGAGAATAAAAATGGTTCAAAAAGATAATAGGCACCATGAATATTAGAGGGGAGACAATACACTAAAAAGGAGAAGGTTAAGTTAATTGATAAAAAAGGGTAAGGCGAATATCTTTATGGTTCAAGAGACCAAGATAACTTGTTTGAAAGAGGAAGTTGCTAAGATTTTTTGGAGTTCCACAGATATTGGATATTATTTTTCCAATTCTTTGGGAATGTCAAAGGGTTTGTTAATTTTATGGAAGGCCGATAAGATGGAGGTTTTAAATAGTTTTAAAGAAAAAGGTTTTTTGGGGATTAAAGTTCTTTGGAAGAATAACATATATTATGTGGTCAACATATATATTCTTCGTGCGATTTGAGTAAGAAGAAAACTTTGTGGGAGGATTTGTTGGTGTTTAAGGAGTCTTTCAAAGATGGATATTGGATAATGAGAGGTGATTTTAACGCTATTAAACATCGTAGAGAAAGGAAAAGGAGGGCGAAGGTTGTGTCTCACCATGATGTGGAGTTATTTTCGGATTTCATCAACAAAAGTTCTTTGGTGGATATTTCGTGTAAGGGAAAAAAGTTTTCTTTGTATAGTGGAGATAGTAAGTCAATGAGTAGGACTGGCCGATTTCTTATATTAGAGAATGTTGTATTTTCAATGGGGAGTGATCATTTAACTTATTCAATCAATGCATATTTTGGATCATTGTCATATATGGTTATTGTTGGATAGTACTAATTGGGGACCAAAACCATTCAAGTTCAATAATGAATGGTTTTTTTTTTTCCTTTTGTGGAGAAAGAGTGGAAAAGCTTGAGAGTGCAAGGTAGGGAAGATTTTATCTTAAAAGAAAAACTTAGACTTTTAAAGGACAAACATAGATAGTGGAACAAGGAAGTGTTTCGGAAGATTGATTTGGAGGTGGAGGAGGGAGTTCGTGACATGAATTTGACCGACAAGAAGATGGAACTTGATACCATGAATATGTACACCAAAAACTTAGACAAAAATAAGGAAGCTACTAGTCTTTAATAGTGGTTTTTATCACAAGGTGATGAAACAAAGAAGAAGACTTAACCATATAGGTCCTATTCTTTCTTCAGGAGGTATGGTGGATTTAGTGGAGGAGGTGAGGGAGGCAGTTTCAACTTATTTTGGAAACAAATTTATAGAATCGTAAGAGGTTAGGCCTTTGTTGGATGGGATTCCTTTCAAAAATATTAGTGAGGCGGATGTAGTGGATCTTGAAAAGCCTTTTCTTGAAGAAGAGATAAAGGAAGCCATTTGGGGGTGGGACGGAGATAGAAGTCCGGGTCCGGATGGTTTCTCTTTCCTCTTTATAAAGAATTGTTGTTCTTTCCTTAAAGAGGATTTTGTTAGTTTCTTCAACTATTTCTATACCGGAAGTGTTATTTCGAAGGCGTTGACCTCTTCTCTTTTTGGCTTTGGTTCCTAAGAATCAAAACCCTTCAAGCTTGGACGATTATAGACCTATTTCCTTGGTGGGGTGTATGTACAAAGTGGTTGCTAAACTTTTGGTGGGGAGATTAAAACGTGTTATAAACTCTATTATTTCTCCTTGTTAAATTGCTTTTGTTCCCGGAAAAGAAGGTAAAAATATTATTCTCTTTAAAGTGGATTTCGAAAAGGCTTATGATAAAGTTAGTTGGAACTATTTGTGTTATATGCAAAAGAGGATGGGTTTTGGGAGGAAATGGAGGAAGTGGATGGAATTATTGGTTTTTAAAAGTCACATGTCAGTGTTATTTAACGGGAGCCCCGCCAAGGAGTTTGTTGTATTTAGAGGATTGAGACAAGGTGATCCTTTTTCACCTTTTCTTTATGTCTTTGTTGCGGAAGGCCTGACGGGGTTAGTGAGGAAATCTATTGAAGTTGGGGAATTTGAGAGATTTGCTATCAAAGGGTCTTGTTGGGTGGACATTCTTCAATTTGTGGATGATTCTTTAATAGTGGGATAAGGGACTTGGAAACATGTTTGGGCGATAAAGGCAATGTTACGAGCTTTTAAACTTGTATCGGGTCTTGGAATAAAGTACCATAAAAGTAAGTTGATAGGGATTAATTCTAGCAATATGTTTTTGGAAGCATCCTATTTATTCCTTTCTTACAAGGTGGAAGAGAGTAACTTTTATTTTCTCGGCATTCCTATAGGTTTTAATCCAAGGAAAGAGTCGACTTGGAATCCTCTTTTGCTTAAGATGATGAATCGTTTGTAGGGTTTGAAAAATCATTTTCTCAATTTTGGAGGTAGGATCACTCTTTTGAAGTCGGTTTTAAGCTCTTTAACCATTTTCACTATGTCTTTTTACAAAATGTCGGCGAAGGTGGCGATAGAGTTTACTAGACTTCAATGCAACTTCTTGTGGGGGGAGTGGAGGAAAAGAGGAAGGTTTCATTGGGTTAGTTGGAAGGTTATTAATTTACCTTTGGATAAAGGGGGGTTAGGTGTTAAAAATATTTCGGTGTTTAATTTAGCCCTTCTTAACAAATGAAGATGGAGAATTTTTTAAGGTCAAGATTCCCTTTGGTATAATATTTTGAAAACTCGGTATGGTTATTTATCTACTCATGTCTTTTGTGGAGGTGTAGCCAACAAAGATTCTTCTACTTTTTCTTCATGATGGAGGGACAGTTTAAAAATTTGGAGTTTCTCTTTTAATGATCCAATTGCTACTTGTAGTAGGTTTGTTACTCATAACGGTTTCAAAATTCCTTTTTCGGAAGCCAAGTGGTTTGAGAGCTTTTTTTTTGAAGAAGGATTATCCAGAATTATTCTTGGCCTCTTGTTTGAAGAGAGTTTCGATGGCAGGAATGGGAGGGTGGCATGAGGGAGTTTGGAAAAGGGGAGATTTAGGCCTAGCCGTGGAGGTTGTGGATAATTTGGCTCTTTTTCCATATTTCTTATTCCTTAGGGACCGCTTGGAGGGTTTTTGAAGGATGTCGGAAGATAAAGACTTGGTTGAGTGGACCTTTAACTCAGATGTGGAGTTTTCGGTTGCCTCGTGTTATGCATTCTATGTTAGTTTTCAAATCCTTTTTGGTCCTCCTAACAAGTTTGACGAGGCTATTGGGCTTGCGTGAAAATTGGATGTGCCTTTTAAAATTAAGGTTTTTGGTTGGAGACTCATCGTTAATAGACTTTCAATAAAGGACATTTTGGTGTATAAAGGTATTTCTTTCCCTTTAGATAATTTAAAGTGCATTTTTTATGGAATTGATTTGAAGAATCAGGATCATTCCTTTTTTAATTGCTATGTGGTAAAGAAAATATGGAAGGAGATTCCTTTTTGGGTTGGTAAATCGGATATGGCGGAGGAAGAGTGTTTGTCGAATTTTATGGGTTGGCACCCGTTTTTCCGAATACAAAAGGTTAAAGAAAGAAAGTTAGGAATAGCTTGGCTCGCCACTTCTTGAACTTTATGGTTAGTAAGGAATAAGGTTTGTTTATGGAATAAGGAATGGAACATCAAAAACACGGTGTAGAAGATTAAGTCTATGGTTTGGAAGTGGTCTTTTGCGGAGAAATTACTCATTATAATTATTCTTTTTACGAGTTTAGCAAGGATCCTTTATTATTACTCTTTTAATCATAATTCATTTGTAATCTATTTTTTTGCCAGAATTTTCTGTTTCTATGTGTAATCGGGTTGAAAAACCATTAATTCTCCCTTATATAATATATTGTTTACACAAAAAAACTCTAAATTTTTAAAGTGTATCAAAATTGTTGGTGGTTCACCAATGACCACATTAATTTTTGTAACTTTAATCAATCAATATTTTTCGTAGAATTCATGACACAAGCAACCCATGACATAAAATATTATCACATTACAAAATCCCCATTAAAAGTCAAAACAAAATCTTGAATACAAATAAACACAAATAATAATAAAAATATCAAAAACAACATAAATAATCATTCAATACATAAGGAAAATAATCCAAAATTATTTAAAAATGTTACATGCCATTAATTATTGTGAAAACATCAATAATTTAAGTTTTGTAACCCGTTACTGCTTTCATGTAACTGATTACAGGGTGTAGTATATTTGATTGTTAAAATAGACGTAACTGGTTATTGTGTTTTGGTAACCAGTAACCAATGAGTTGAAATTGTTTTTAGAAATAATGGTAATCGTTTACAGATTTTGCATAACCAGTTATAGGAAGTTAGTTTCACTTTTTCATATTTGTTACTTGTGTCCTAATTAATTGTAATTTGTTTAAATACCCAGGGGTATCTCAATCAATGTTAATGTGTATTCTCACCCTCAATTATACTCTAATTCTCTCTCTCTCTCTCTCTCTCTCTCTCTCTCTCTCTCTCTCTCTATATATATATATATATATATATATATATATATATATATATATATATATATATATATATATATATCCCACTCTCTTTCTTCCTCTTCATACTCATTTACTCTATTTTCACCAACCTTATGGTTCTAATTTTTAACATTTTGCATCAAGATCCTGGTTCAATCCATCAAACACCTAGTGTGCAACATGAATTCAGTCTCCAATGAAAAAATTCCTGCAAACTTACTCATCCTTGATGCGAAGAATTACAAAAAAATAGTGTTAGCAAATGAAGATGTTGTTTGGATACCAAGATGTTTTTGAAGTTATTAAGAACAGTGTGAGTCTTCTTGCCGAATGTGCAATGAGCAACGCATTATATTGGTCAATTGCTTAAGAAGGGTTATAAGATTCACATCGAGAACAACGCGCTGCGCGTTATGGATGAAAATGAGGTTTTGATCCTTAAAGCTCTTATGGCTGCCAATAGAATTTTCAAGTTTGAGTTGAAGGTTATGGATCATAGGTGTCTTGTTATAAATGCTAGTCGATAAAAATGGATATGACACTATAGACTTAAGCATCTCAACTTTAGAGATCTTAATGGCTTTCAAAAGAACAAAATGGTAACGGGGCTACCATTGATCAACATACCCGCTGAAACTTGTGAAGAATGCGTGCAAGTGAAGTAACATAAGGGAAAATTCATCAAGGATGCAAGTTGTAGAACCAAGCATCACTGTGAGGTGGTGTATTCTAATGTGTGTGGACTGATGCAAGTTAGTGTGATTGGTGGCAATAGATATTTTGTCACATTAATTGATTATCATAACAGAAATGTACAAACATGCCTAATCAAAACAAAGGATAAGGTATTATAAGTGTTTAAGAAGTTCAAGTTCATGGTTGACAGGCAAAGTTGTCACAAGCTCAAAGTGCTCAAAGCGGATGGTGGAGAAGAATATGTCTCAAATGAATTTGAAAGGCTTTATGATCAAGCAAGGATAGTACACGAGGTTGTACCACCTTATTCACTGCAGCAAAACGGTGTTTCCAAAAGGAAGAATCAATTGATTATGAACATGGTGAGGAGCATGTTAAAGGGGAATGTCATACCCCAAAATTTGCCCATCATATTTCAGTCCATCTGACTTTAAAATGCTCAAAGATCTCCAATTGCTCAAAGCTACCTACCTCCTAAACGAATGCCTTTGAACTAGGGTTTTGATCTTCTCAAAGAGAAATCAACTTCTGATACCTCAATTGGACTCCCTGGCCTCTCATATGCTCAAAAAGGGTCCTCATGCCAAGATTCAAACTCTGATCCCCAAGATTACTCAATCATTAGCTCAGATAGTCAGCAGTCGACTAGCTTGGCCTAAAAGTCAACTATGGTCAAAGTAAAGTCAAAATTCCTGATTTTTGGTAAACATCCTCATTTTGAAGTATCATTCACCATTTTGATCAAGTATTGATCATGATTCATCAAGAAAAGGTCAAAAATCCACAAAAGTACAAAGTTGCTAAATTAGGGTTTCTAGGTAAAAGTCAACCGAACTTTGACCAGCCATAACTCTCTCATACTTTCTCAAAAATTACTCAACCAAAGCTCATTCTCAAGGAAATTTGATTCTCTACAACTTTGATGTTGGGCCCAAGGTCAAGAAATGCTTCCACATAAGAGATATGAGCCAAAACATTACAGGTCCTTCTAAAAGATCGCAAAAAGTCATTTTTTCTCAAAGCTCATAACTTGAACATGGTAGACTCAATTGAGATGAAACAAAAAGGAGATTTTAGAGGACTCTTTAAGCTTTTTAAAAAGTCCTAGAACATGTTCATACCATAAAAATTGAGGGAGATGTGAGGCTCAGAAGTTGGTCAATTTTCAAGAAAAATGCAAAAACCTAATTGCATAATTTTGTGTTTTTGGACTAATGGGCCTAAAACATGGGTCCCAAACGTGTCCATAGGATTTATGAACATCCTTAAACTAATTAAATTATTTTTATAATATTTATTTTGTTTATTTGGATTTTAATTCATTTAAATATAAATAAATCATTATAAAATATGGGAAAATTAGTTTTAATGAAAGATTTGATTTTTAATCAATTTTAATCAATCAAGATGGTCCAAATAATCACATGGGATAGTCTAAATTCGTGAAAATCACCATGGAAAAGATATCATGCAAATTTGGAAAGATTTAGAATGTTTTTAAAACAAATATTTTCTTTTTTCAATAACTCAAGGACCAAGCCCATTCATGACCTAATTCTCACACATAAATACCCTCCACAATATCAGAATAAGGGGAGGACGAAATTTGGTGGAGGAAGCTAGGGGTTTAAGGGTTTCAAAACTTCTCATAAATTAGGGCACGAGTAAAGGGGAGGAGACAAATAATTTCAGGCCATTGCAAGCTCCTAATCATCTTCCTGAAGGTCAAAGGATCCAAAACAAGTCCAGGGGCCAGCTTGAAACACGCAGAAGCAGTATCTCTCGTATTACCATTCACTTTTATTTTTTGATTTCAATTAATTTTTTATACATGCATCATGGATGAATTTAACTTGCATATAACTCTTAATCTCTGCCATTAGAACATGTTTGACGTGTAAAACATAAGGTTTGGCGCAAGAATCTCGTTATGCCATGGCTAGGGCAAAGGACTTCTGTTCTTTCGTATACATGCTTGCAGGCATTTTCAGGGCCAAACAATATCACCATTGGCTTCACAGCGTCTGATATGGGGGGGTAAGGTCCTCCTCGTATGTTTAACTGTGGTTTTTTTGCAGGGGACGAAGAGCTTCTCGCCGGAGAAGATGACCGGTTTTCCGCCGGTCCAGTGGCTTGGTGGTCTGAGTAATTGACCGCGTGCGTGGCTCTTTGTCATTGGCTAGTCAAAGTTCCATACTCTCTCCCCATATGCCATTGGTTGGTCAGCAAAGTGAAGACCCTCTCTCCTCGCGTGATTCGTCTGTTCCAGACACCTTAGGCCCACGCGTGTTATTTGATTTACATCATTAATAATGTTTTCATATATATCATTTGTTGTATTGATTTATTAAGCAGCGAAATAACACAGCATGACTGGCCAGGGGATGTCTCATTGGAGTATGAAAACCCATCCCTGGGTACGCTCCTTTATTTTTACATGCTGATTTCTACAGGTTCTGATGCTCACGCCTCCCACAAGCTCTACGGTGCTCCCCACGTCATCGCCATTAGATCTTCAATCAATTCCAATCCAACGCATCTAACAATGCTACCATATGGTGTACCCTCAGTACCCCCCACACTCAATCGCAGCTAAGTACTTTATAAATTTTTTCTTATTTATTTCTAATTGTACGATTCTTCTTTCTTTTTTTTCTTCTCTTTTTATTTTATTTATATTATCATAGTTTTTTTTGTCATTTATTTTTTATCAAAACTTACCACACAAAATTATATAATGATTTTATAATTCATGTTTTTTTTATCGAAAACTCGATTTTTTATAATTTCATAAAAAATTATTTCTTTAAAAAATTATTTATTTTGCACATATCCTTTTTTCAATTAAATAAATAATTCTTGGGTTTGTTAACCTGATTCATTTATAAACCCTAGCTCAGGTAGGTGGTGTCCATTAACGCATTTTTAAACCTTACGAACCCTTTAGGTCACAATAAGTTTTCTTGACTAAACCTGTTAGGTTTAGGGTATGGTTTGTATTTGTAAACTTTTTATGGTTTGTAAACTTTTTATGGTTTGTAAACTTTTTAGGGGTTTGTAATTAGGGTTTAGATCAGTCAATGCACTAACCTTTTTCTTTTCTTCATTCTTAATTTTGTAGGGTTAATCGAAAATCTTCCGATTACGCGCCATGCCAATCAAAAAGCTAAGTTCCGGTTCTTTTTTCTTAAAATTTAATTTCTATTAATGGTTACATTTGCCTTATAGGTTCAACTAGGGTTTACTTTATCTGTTAAGGAACTTCTCTTACACTCACCCCTATTATTTTCATTTTAATTTTCAGGGTCAATCGAAGGTTCGAGGGAGATCGAGACATTCAATGTTTAAAACTTGTTATTGATCCTTCTTATTTTTTCCGTCTGTTAATTTCCCCCATCCCCGCAGGTGTTTATTGTAATAGCGTAGGAATTTATTTTCTGCCCTTTAATTTCCACCATTTTAATTGTGTGGTTAGTAATCTTAGGGAGTGCACGCCTTTAACAGAATTAGAATAACTATAATTATAAGATAAATATTATCTGAATACAATCACATGATTGTTGCACCCACACACCTTTAGGGTAACCCTTCTTATGCTGCCTGTTGCCTTATATTGTTGCCTGGTTGCCTTATTAGTTTTGTTGCTTGTTGCCTCTAAACATACTAAATAGTCAAAGTCCCTCGATTCCGAGGATACCTAAAGCAAAACAAATGTTGCCCTCGGTTTATTATCATCATCAATTTTATCCCTCGAAGTTGCCTAGGTAAAAATATGATGATTGTCCCAATTGCTAAGGTATCCTCGCATGATGCCTTAAATGACTATTCTATCCTTCCCTTAGACTACCTGCCCTCTTTATGGCATGGGACAATCTTATGGCGAACGATAACTCTCGATGACCCTTACACATCCAATTGAAAGGCTTCCTGCCCTCTTATGGTACAGATAGACCCTTTCGCCTCGAAAAGCTAAAAGAACAATTTTTCTAACTTAGGGTAGTTGCTATTAATTGCTTGCTCTAAATTCAAAACTCTTTTCCCACTCTTTTCAAATCAAATTCAAAAAGACTACGCTTATTTACAAGCTGAAGTTCTTCTTCGAAAATCTTTTCAAACCATTCAAACATTTCAAACAAAGTGAGCTAAGCAATTAAGAGCCCATGGATAACCATGGATACAAAGGGTGCCTTACACCTTCCCTTTGTATAACTTACCCCCCGAACTCAAAATCTTTAAAAGGTATTTTCCTGTTCTTTTAGCCTTTCCTAATTGGATAAAATAAAAGTCGGTGGCGACTCTTGCTATCCGCAACATTTCGATAAAAAGTCAGTTCACCGTATAACAGGGAAGGTATTTTCTAAAGAGTTATTAGGAGAAGTGGTGTTCAGGACTATATATTTGTTGAATATATGTCCAACAAAGAAGCTTGAGAAGATAATACCAAAGGAAGCATGGTCTAGATTTAAACAGAATCTCAATGAATTACTTGAGAGTTTTCGATTCGGTGGCGTATCGACATGTGTTAGATCAACTTATAAATAAGGTGGGTGATAAGGGATAAATGATGATACTTGTACGATATAACTGAAGGATAGAAAAACACTTAGAAAGATGGGGTTTGAATAAGTGTGACTTTAAAAACTCTTAAGATAAAAACAAGGGTTAATAAACTTTTTCGTCCCTTTAAATATTTCAAATTTCGTTTTTAGTCCCTCCAAAATTTTCCTTCAAGAAATCGTCCCTTCAAAATTTTTCTTTTGAACTATTGGTCCCTAACGTCAAATTTCGTAGCTAATTCGTGGCTAAAGTCGTAGCTAATCTCTAGCAAATTTGACGTTAGGGACCAATAGTTTAGACGAAAATTTTTGAAGGGACAATTTCTTAAAGGAAAATTTTGGAGGGACTAAAAACGAAATCTGCAATATTTAGAGGGACCAAAAAGTTCATTAACCCTAAAAACAATGAACACAATATTTTTATCCTAGTTCGTTGTTAACGAAACTACTCTAGCCCACCCCCTTAGAGTGATTTACCTCAATTGAGGATTTAATCCACTAATCAATCTTGATTACAATGTTTATCCACTTAGAAACACTCTAAGTCTTCTAGAGTATACTGATCACAACTTGATCACTCTAGGAAATCACCACTTAGAAACTTCTAAGTCTTCTAGAGTCTACTGATCTCACTGATCACTCTAGGAACCTTTTACAATCAATGTAAAATAAATGTTTACAAGAGTATGAATTGCTTCTTAGAAAGCTATAATCACAACTGTGATATTTCTCTTAAGTTCTAAGCTTAACACTCACTAAATATTACAAGAGTTTGTGAGGTTGAAGATGAAGTTCGTGAGATTTGAATTCAGCAGCGTTTCAGTATTTTGCAAGAGTTGTTATATCTGCTTCTGATCAGAACTTCATATTTATAGGCGTTTGAGAAGATGACCGTTGGATTGCATTTAATGCATTGCGTGAATAGTACAACTTTGCATTTAATGTTTTCACTGTTTTGTCAACTACCTCGAGCCATGCTTTTCCTGCTTTTACTGACTTTGCCTTTTGTAGCTTCTAATGTTCCTTTTGTCAGTCAGAGATTAGACTTAATAGCCTGTCATCTAGTACTAACTTCTGATCTCAGATTTGTGAATACAACGTTTGAATAAGCAGAGTCATTCAGCTTGGTGCAGAGCATCTTCTTGTCTTCTGACTTTGAAGTGCTAGAGCGTGATACCATAAGAACTTCAGTGCTTCTACTTCTGATCTCATGTTCTTTTGATGCTTCATAGACCATGTTTTGATTCTGCTTGACCATCTTTTGATGTCTTGCAAGAGCATGTTCTGATGTTGCAATCCTGAACCTTCTGAGTCAGTGCTTCTTAGCGCTGAATTGTGCATACTCCATGTATATTTCCTGAAATAGAAAATGCATAGGATTAGAGTACTATATTATCTTATACAAAATTCATATACATTGTTATCATCAAAACAAGAATATTGATCAGAACAAATCTTGTTCTAACAATAACTCTACCGGTGTTTACAAGTTGTATGATGCAACAAATAGAAGGATTGTGATCATCCTATACTTCAGTTTTATGAAATCAAGGAGTTGCAGCAGCCAATAATCGATTACCATAAAACTATAACTAGTTACAGCAATGAAGAAATAATTCATGCAGTGCAGAAACAGCTCCGATTGAAGCCTGCATTGAAGAAAATGTAAGGAAATCAACAAGGCAAAAAGTTTTGCCACTAAAACTTTAAAACTGTGAGCGGTTCCAAGAAAATGAGATAAATGATAATGGTGATTTCGTCCATTTTGCAATTATGGCCGAATTCGAACCCGTTAAAATGAAATAGGCCTTAAGTGATCCAAAATGGATTTCTTCTATGAAGGAGGAGCTAGAATCGATTGAGAAGAAAAAGACTTGGAAGTAAGTTGATCTACCAAAAGGAAAGAAGTCAATTAGTGTAAGATGAATGTACAACGTGAAGGCAAATCCCAAGGGTGAAATAATCAAGCATAAGGCCCAATTAGTTGCAAAGAGTGAAGGTGCAAAGAAATACAAGAAATGGGGGTTTGAATTGAGTTTTTAGATTAAATTTCTTTGCTTACCCAAAAACAGAAACAATAAATATGCAACAATGATAAAATAACTCAAGTATTCACATTTAGATTAATATTCACAAATAATAAAAATGCAACAACGATAAAAGATGCAACAACGATAAAAGAACACAAGTTTTCATATTGATCTTTTAACTCTTGAAAATGTACCATATTAATCTTTTTCATCTAATTAACAAAAATTTAAAGATTGATCGTTAAATTCATCGTTAATTAAATAAAAAAAAGACTAACATTGTGCATTTTTAAGAATTAAGAGACGACTATAAATTTTTCTTAAGTTAAAAAGAATAAAATGAACTACTAGATAAAGAGGAGGGATCAAATTACACCCGAAGAGTTACACCACGAGTTACACCCGTTCAATAACTACATCTCGAAATAATATTTTTTAAATTCAACCGTTGGATTGAAACATAATATCATATAGATCATTCCTATAAAGTTTGAGCTTAATCTATAATGATTTACTATGTCATTGAATAACATCAAAATTAACGTTATATGAAAGCTCATTTTGACGTTAATCTTTGGATATCTTGATGATATAGTAAATCATTATAGATTAAGCTCAAACTTTATAGGAATGATCTATATGATATTATGTTTCAATCAAACGGTTGAATTTAAAAAATATTATTTCGAGATGTAGTTATTGAACGGGTGTAACTCGTGGTGTAACTCTTCGTGTGTAATTTGATCCCTCCTCCTAGATAAATATACAAGAAAAAAAAGGATATTAAACATTAAAATAAAAACCACCAACACAAATAAAAAAATAATTTGATTTAAGAAAATTTCCAAGAGAATGTTTTGCAATGTGATCATCTATATGTTAAAGGTTTCCATCGTGTATCTCTTATTAATTTGGTCATTAAACTTTCTACACGTGTGACAAAGTAAAGTTTTCAATTGGAAATAAACAAACATAAAATTGACAATAGTTAATGACCTCCATCACTTCATAGAAAGGAAGCTTCAACATTGATTATTGTATGGCCTTTCATTTCTTCAATAATGTTATATGTAAACTTTCATAATGGGCGTGTATTTTAAGTGAGTGTTAGAATCTTTTTCAAGTTTAAGGTAATGTTAACTTTCATAATGTGTTTTTGAGTGTAAATAGATAATCTAAATACTTAACAGTTGGAGAGAATTTTTATATTTTACGAGGATCCTGCTATGATCTTTCCGAGCAGAACAGGTAGCCATCAACGGTGAGGCTTGAAATTCGGACGGTAGAAGGAGAAAAAGGTGGTTGTACTTGCAAGGCACTCCGATGCCAAAGTAAGTGTTTGGACAACAAGGTACAACAACAAGTGAGAGATTTTGGATGAAAAAGAGATTACCTTGCCCTCTAGGTCTAGAGGGCTATTTATAGGATTGTTCCCGTGCGAAAAGGATTTCACCTTTTGAGGACCCAAGCGAGGCGCCGGGCTAGAAAATACGCGAGTTGGCTGTTGCCGAGCACGAGACTCCAGCGTGCTCGGTTATGTCTTGTGTTTTCCCGGAGCAGGCCGGGGAAGGCTGTCGCATGTGCGGGCCAGAAAGCCTTGGGCCAAAGAGTGGATTGGCCAAATTGGAGCAATTGGGCCGGTCCAGAACATGCTATTTATGAAGTATTATGTGGTTAATTGTCTTCTTATTTCTTTGATTGTCACCAGAGCCGTCTCAATATTTTGAGAGGCTCTGTATAGAAATTGAAGTAAGTTTCAATTGAGTCGTGAAATCTTTTTAAGAAGCCCTATTTAATCGTAAATTAATTGTGGAATATATGTTTAGAGGCCCTTTTTACCATAGTTTAAAAAATATGAGGGCATTTACTGTAGGGCGCCTTGCACACCCTCAATGATGGCCCTGATTGTCACAAAAAGTTATTCATTAACGCCATATCCCTTAAAACTTAGAATGGGAATTTTGTTTACCATAATGTTGATTCTGAAAGTCTTTAAAATTATATGTTCTATTGTTATTCTCGTTTTTGTTTTTATTCTGTTCTAAATTTTAAAGTTAGAGTTTTGTTCGGAGTGCAAAAGTTCAAGTATAGCAGGAACTTACCTTCTTTTCCTTTGTGTGACAACAATTCTATAATTTTTTGTATTTTTTTTAACAATTTCAGTGTGTTTTCAAAGTTAAATCTAAATTTAATTTCACTTTATTTTCTTTAATTAGAATGCCAATAGAGTTGATAGGATTTAATTTGATAGAATTTTATTTGTTAAGACATAATTAATAGTGTTCTGGACTGGGCCAAGATTCGGCCCAATCTACTTTCGGCCCACTTAGCCTTGGAGGCCCAAACCACTCCATGTCCCATGAAGAGCAATCAAGTGCTCGTCTTCACCGTGCCCGGCACAAGCGCTTCCCGTAAGCTGTCTTATGCTCGGCATAGGTGCTCCCCGAGAGCGCCTTCCCCACCGAGGACCCCTTCTCTTCGTAGGGTTCCTTCACTTCCAACCCCCCGAATACTACGGAGTCCACGTGGTTCTTAAAAGACCGCGTCTCCCATGAACTTCGGAGCAGTTAACCAGGACAGAGGGCTCTCACGCACCTCCGGTATTTCCACCCAGGAAACCTGGCAGTCTCCTAGTTGGGCCTGGAAATCCAGGCCCAATAGCGAGATCATGGCCCAGTGCTGGGGGCTATAAATACCCTCTTTCACTAGAAGGTCAGGTATTCACTTCTTTCTAACCTTTAGCTTGTACTTGCACTCCTTTGCTCGTCTTCTCACTTTGGCATCGGAGTACCTTGCAGGTACACCCCCCTTCACTTCACAAAGATCCAACATCCGAGCAGGCCCTGACAATCCGTCTGATCAGGTACGATCAGTGGCGCCGTCTGTGGGAAGCCAAGCTCCCCCATCTTTAACAAACAAAGATCAAAGCTAATTCATCCTACGATGATCATGGCCGGTAACAACAACACCAACCAAACTCTTGATCCCTTCCACCTCGATCCTCTCATTCACGGTACCACTGCTGAAGGACAGAATCGACACCGACGAGAGGGACAACAGCCCCCCGCTGACGGGCAAGGGAGACCAAGGCACGAAATCTCCCAACCCAGCAGGAACAAGCAAGCTCAAAACAACAGGAACGAGCAGTCTCAAGTCCATAACAGGCCAGAGCAAGCTCGAAACCAGAACAACGAAGCTGACTCCAGAGACGGGAAACCAGCCTCTTCCTTCACTCACACCTACCAGAGGCAGAGGACCCAGTATGAGGACGACCAAGAGGAAGTCGATGTCCCCGAGGAAAGAGCAGGAAGAACCAGAAGCCTGAGGTGGAAGAAACTGGAAGCCTTTCTCCCGAGCAAGATCACTGAGGCCCCGCCAAGACCGCGGCGAAGACTCGCGAGCGTTCTCCTCCCGAGGACAATCGCAAGACCTCTGGAAAATCACAAGAAAAACCTCGGCGAAAACACAGCAACCGTGGAAGGCACTCAACCTCCCCCAGACCAAGTGACGAGGAAGACTTCCGCAGCCCTCTATCGAAAGAGATCCGACGAGCCCGCCTTCCCCGGGGAATGGAAAAACCCCCTACCCTGGATCTCTACGATGGAACCACCGATTCTGACGATCATATCCGGAGCATCGAAGCCGTCATGGATTATCACGTGGTTCGAGGATCCATCAAATGTCGGATCTTCCCGACCACGCTCAGAAAGGGAGCAATGACCTGGTACAGGAACTTTCCTCCGAACTCCATCCACTCTTGGGCAGAACTCAAGAAGCTCTTCTCCAACCACTTCACGGCCTCCCGCCGACAACCGAAATCTGAAGCGACCCTCGAAGCTGTCATCCAGGAAACCGACAAACCTCTCCGAGAATATCTCGACATGTTCAACAAAGAGGCCGTCCAGGTGCAGACAACTGACCATATGAAGAGATACCTCCTCGAACGAGGGCTCCTCCCAGGCAGCGACTTCAAGAAGGCCATCAAAATTGAGAAGGTGCGCACCATGGACGCCCTCCTCCTCAAACCCTAAGCTTACACTGCTTTCGAGGAAGGCGAAGCAGCTGTGAATAAGGCCTCAAGAGGTAACGACGCTGCCCGCAGTTCGAGCCAAGACTGCTCTCTTCCACGCCGAGGCCACGAAAAGATAAAAGATGACAGGTCCCGCGACGCGAAGGAACACAGGGGACCATCTGGTCGCTTCAATGAGTACACCCCCCTGATCATGTCACACGAGCGTATTCTGTCAGAGTGCAAGAGCACCGAGTTCAAAAATTCCAACGTCAAGCCTCCGAGGCCAAACCCCACCAGGCCGGGGACCGACAAATCTAAATACTGCAAGTATCAAAAAAGTCATGGGCATCTGACCGACGAATGCGTACACCTCAAAGACGCCATCGAAACTCTGATTAAGGAGGGTCGCCTTTCTAAATACACAAAGAAGGGAGAACCCTCCCAAAGGGAAGGTCCAAGGAACTCCGATGAGGACAATTATCCAGATGGCAGACCATTGCAAGTTGCCCTGTCCGTCACCCGACCAGAGGACTTCATACCTTCGGTTGGAGTGACCTCTGCTCTCTGCACATAGGAAGGATTCTCGACCGCGATGGTCATATCTAACGGTGGGGATCCAGGTTCCCTCATGATCAGCTCAGTAAAGAGAAATTTTGACGAGTTGATCAGCGCCAATTCGGACCTCGGCCCAACCCTACAGAAGTTCAAAGGGAAAGCAGATCCGATCACCTTCTATCTGGAGGAGCTCCCCGGCGGAGCCCCGAACGCCACAATTCCCCTGCTCGTTTGAGCGAGGATGACAAATTTTGATGTCCGTCGGATCCTGATCGACGAGGGAAGCTCGGTCGATATCATGTATTCTCATCTTTTTCAGACCCTCAAACTGGATGACTCCCATCTCACTCCGTACGTAGGCTCCGACCTCCAGGGTTTCAATGGGACTACCACCAAACCATGGGGCTACGTCGAACTGATCGTCACGTTCGGGGAAGGAGAAGCTTCTAGACAGGTGAAGACACGATTCTTGGTGATCGACTGCAAGACCCTCTACAACTGCATCATCGGACGACCCACTCTAGTCGAGCTCACAGCCGTCCCCTCGACCGTGCACCTCAAAATGAAGTTCTACACGAAGAGGGGACGAGTAGCCACTATCAACACCGACATCGAAGCAGCTAGAAGAATATTCGACGCATCGATGAAAGGATTACAGCTGACTGCCCCTCCTTCTAGCTCCAACAAGAAACCAAGAGCCAAAGTCAAGCCAGCTCGAGAAGACCCTCAGCAACCGACCAACGTCATCTCAGTCGACCTCGACGCCCGTTTTACAAAGGAAGAACTGAAGAACAGCGAAGAACCATAATCGAGGACGACCCACCCCGTCCGACCAATCCCGGACGGTGATTCCAAGCTCGTCCCACTTGGCGACAACCCTAACAAGGCGGTGAAGATCGGCAAAGACATCCCGGATCTGCCGAGGAAACAACTCGTGGCTTGCCTACGAGCCAACGCTGACTTGTTCGCTTGGAGCGCAGCTGAAATGCCCGGACTCGACCCTGAGGTCGCCTGCCACAATCTCTCCATTGATCCAGCCGCAAAGGCAGTAGTTCAACGTAGGCGTCGGCAGTCCCCCGAGAAAGCGGAGGCTGCCGAGAAAGTTGTAAAAGACCTCCTAAAGGAAAATTTTATTTCCGAGGCCAAGTATTCAACTTGGCTCTCAAACGTTGTACTAGTTAAAAAATCTAATGGAAAATGGAGAATGTGCGTTAATTATACTAATGTTGACCGGGCTTGTCCCAAAGATGCTTATCCATTACCTAACATTGACAGACTGGTCGACAACTCGGTCGGTTATAAATTATTGTCTTTTATGGATGTTTATTCAGGTTACAACCAAATCCCCATGGCGAGGTGCGACAAGCAGTGCACGACGTTCATGACCGAGTCGGACAACTATTACTACAACGTAATGCCCTTCGGACTCAAGAACGTCAGAGCCACTTACCAGCGGATGATGAACAAGGTATTCCGAGGAGAAATCGGTGACACCCTCGAGGTATACATGGACGACATGATCGTCAAATCCCGAGAAGACACCGACCACACCACGCATCTCGAACGAGTATTCAAGCAGGCCAAGTCCTGCAAGATGCGTTTCAACCCAGAGAAGTGCACCTTCGGCGTCCGGGCAGGTAAGTTCCTCGGTTTCTACTTGACCGAAAGAGGAATAGAGGCCAACCCGGATAAATGCCGAGCATTCTCAGAACTCCCCACACCTAACAACAAGAAATCCATCCAAGTCTTAAACGAGATGCTCACAGCACTGTCCTGTTTCGTCGCGAAGTCTGCCCAACATGCTCTCCCATTTTTTAAATTACTGCGCAAGGAAGCGACCTTCTAATGGTCCGAAGAGTGCAAACAAGCGCTATCACACCTCAAGCAAGTCCTCTCGGAGCCACCCGTCCTCTCCCGACCGGGAAACGACGAGATCCTATACCTTTACCTGGCCGTCTCTAACGAAGCGGTTAGCGCGGTGTCATACCCCAAAATTTGCCCATCATATTTCAAAATATTTTATACTCAAGCTCAACAGCTCAAGATCTAAGTGGATGCACACTCTCCTAAACGAACAACCCACAACTAGGGTTTTTGCTTCCCTTCAAGAAAAATCAAGTTCTGACAATTCAAGTGGACCTCATAACCTCTCATATGCCTCAAAGGATCCTCATGCCAATTTTCAAGCTCTGATTCAAAAGATTGCTCACCCAATGGCTCAAATAATCAACAATCGACTGGTTGACCTAAAAGTCAAACTATGGTCAAATCATAGTCAAAGTTCCTGATTTTTTGTCAAAATTCTCATTTTGAAGTGTCATTCATCATTTGATCAAGAGTTGATCATGATTCATCAAGAAAAGGTCAAAAATCCAAAAAAGTACAAAGTTGCTAAATTAGGGTTTCTAGGTAAAAGTCAACCGAACTTTGACCAGCCATAACTCTCTCATACTTTCTCAGAAATTCCTCAACCAAAGCTCATTCTCAAGTAAATTTGATTCCCTACAACTTTCATGTTGGGCGCGAGATCAAGAAATGCCTCCGCCTAAGAGATATAAGTCAAAACATTACAGGTCCTTCTAGAAGCTCACAAAAAGTTATTTTTTGTCAGGAGCCATATCATCAAGATAAAATCTTCAAATGGAAAAAAGCTTCCAAAGTGGCTTGTAGAGGACATCTAGGGCTTTCCAAAAAATCCTAGAACACCTTCATATGATAAATACTGAAAGAGTTATGATTGGTAGAAGTTGGCTAAAATCCAAGAAAAGTGTGAAACCCTAATTGATGAAATGTATACTTTTGAGTATTGGGCCCTTAAATTTGAGTTGACCACGTAATTCCCAGCCCATATGAGGTCCATTAGTCACAAAAAACTTATTTTATGATTTTTATTTTATTTATATTTGATTTTATTCATTTAAAGTCAAATTAAATCACATTTAAGTGAAATAGATTTTGTGATTTATTCTCCAAATATTTTTATCAATTCAAAACAATATGGGAGGCCCAATGATCAATTTATATTATTATTATTATGATATTTATTTTATTTATATTTGATTTTTATCATTTCAAAATCAAATAAAATCAAATAAAAATCATAAAATAATTATAAGATTGATACACCAAATTTTTTCCTTAATTCATTCAGATCAAATCCAATCCAATGGCTGAGATTAAAAAGAAGATATGCATGGTGTTCAAAAATGGGAAGTATTTTATGTAAAATCTTTGCATATTTCCATGTCATCAAAAGATTGGATTTTCCTTTAGTTCTTTGACCTAATTCTCTTCATTATAAATACCTAAGGTCATCCATGCAGTAAGAGGGGTTTTTGGAGAAAAGAAACAAGGGTTCACGTAACAAAAGAGATTGCAAACTAGGGCACAAGATATATTTTCGTTTCAGTAAACTTCGATCCCTACACGACGTCCATTCACACTCTTGAGGTTCCTAGGATTCAAATCCACCCTTTACTCGATCCAAAGGAGTCTCATAACCAGAGCTTCGATTATTCTTTGTTGGTAAGTAAGGTAAATCTCGAATCCATGGATTTGCATGTTCTCATTCATTACTAACATTCCAGGTCCATCCATATGCATCATTGGAGCGTGGTTAACGTTCTACATGGAAGCTCTAACGAAAGGATTCGCATTCACCATTATTGAAGCTCTAAGCTTCCACTTGTTCGTATCAGGTTTTATTTTTCAAAGGATTTTCCGCATCAGAATCCGCAGCAAATTCCATGGTAGAATCCGCAGGTAACATGGGGATGATGATGAACAGTTGCGTTGAGGGTGGACTGTTGGCGTGGCGCCATCCCATTCGTGGGTCAACCTTGCTACATCCTCTCTCCAAATATGATTCGCTGGCCAGCAACAAGGGGGTCCCACTTTTGACTCTTTTTATTTTATTCTCTATTCAATGTTGTTTACATATTTTAATAATTTTGTTTGGTTAATTGACAAATTGGAAAGCGCAGCACACTGGCCAGAAGGAGGGAGTAATAATCCAAGGGTCCTGGGTTCAATCCCAACGTCCCACACTTATTTATATTTATTTGTTTTGTGTTTCCTTGTTCATAGATCTGGTACTACATCCCACGCTTGCTCACGGTACACCCTCATACATCAGCCCTTGATCGTTCACCAATCCAAATCAGGAGGACCAGAAGACGCAACCTACGGTGAACCACCAAGACTTCACCGCACTGGATTCTTCGCCCCTGGATTTTTTCTTCAATATTGGGCTGTATGTTGCTGGGCTTTGTTTCTTACTTTCCACACATCCATATTCCAGAGAACACCTCCCAGGTTCATATGATTTTTCTTGTTTAGTTTTTAAGTTTGTTTTTTTTTATTATTATTATTTTAAATTAAGATCAACCAATTAGAATTAAAGGTTTTCACATAATATTTTTCAATTAATTTAGTTGAAGTGATTTGATTAGAATTAGTTTTTCAACTTAATAATTAATTAATTACGTAATTGATTTAAAATTAGGTTAATAATTAATTAATTTAAGTTTCCACTTAAACCTGATTTTTCCCAAATTATAAATTTTTCTTTTCCGATTCTCTTCTCATCTCAAACTTCGTTGATTGACGCATGCTTGTTTATTGATCATTTCTATTTGTTTATTTGTTATTTATTTAAATTCTAGAACATGTATAGGTCGCTAATTTTTGTGATGTAATAGTAACTAGGATTTTAATTCTCGCACTTTACTTTCCGCATCCCCCGGGTTTTTTTGGCTATGTAATCCCCCTCCCTGAAGCCTTGTAATAGCGTAGGACATTTACGTTTCTGCACTTTATTTTTCTGCATGATATTAACTGTTGTGGTTAGTAAAATAGGGAGTGATAACTAATAACTGGACGTAGCTCACTAATTCAAGATTAAATATCTGAATCTAACACCTGATTGCTGCACACACTCACCTTTAAGGTAGTCGCTCTTATGTTGCCTTTCCGATCAAGTAGTCAAGTCCCTTCGAATATAGGGATACCTTAGCTTGCTGCCTTCGATTCAAAATCACCATGTCCCTCCGATAAAAAGATCATAGTCCCTTCGAGTTGCCTACGATAAATATGATCTCGTCCATCGATTAAATGGTGATAGTCCCTTCGATTGCTAAGGTATCCTTACTGTTGCCTAAACGACTATTATATCTTTCCCTTAGACTACCTGCCCTTTTTATGGCAGGGTCAGTCTTATGGCGAACGATACTTTTTTTGATGACCCGCACATCCAATTTAAAGACTTCCTGCCCTCTCATGGTATGGATAGACCCTTTCGCCCGAAAGACTTAAAGAACAAAACAGACGATCTTAGGGTAGGTAGTTCTTAATTGCTTGCTCCATTCTAATCAAAATCAAATCTTTTTCCCACTCTTTTTCAAAATCAAATTCAAAAAGGCTACGCTTAGTTACAAGCTAAAGTCCTTATTCAAATTTTTCTATTCACACACGACACTTCAAACTTTTCAAACAAACAAGTGAGCTAAGCAATTAAGAGCCCATGGATAACCATGGATGCAAAGGGTGCCTTACACCTTCCCTTTGTATAACCTACCCCCCGAACTCAAAATCTTCCAAAGGTCTTTCCTGTTCTTTTTGCCTTTCTTATTGGATAAAATAAAAGTCGGTGGCGACTCTTGCTATCCGCACATTTCAAATAAAGTCAGTTCACCGTATTACAGAACTGGCAACTCTGCTGGGGATATATTCGATTAAAAGAGGGGTTACCTTAAAGTTTAGGATCACTTAATGTTTGCTTTGCTTGCTTTATTTTTCAGGGTTGTTTTGGGAATTAAATGAAGCACGAATCCTACACCCGGATTCAAGTACATCTAAGATAGGAAGTGGCATAGTCATGGCGACCTCCTTCATGTATGTGGAGGATTGGTCAATATGAGAGTTCACGCTTAAGTTAGGCCTCTATGGGTGTTTGCATGCTTCTCTTGTATGAGGGAGGTTCGTGCGGATGTCTGTGGGTGAGTCAGAGCTTAAGGACCTTTAGTTACCTTTAACCCATCTTGACTTTTAGGAACGTAGTGGGGGGACTACTCTTGATGTATGTTGAGAGCATAGTCGCTACCCGATACTACAACTCAGATAGGTTTTTTCTCAAAGTATCATTGCATGGTATGTATGTATCATGTTCGAGGGTGCTTTAGGAGGGCTGACAATTCTGGGTAACTCGGTAGAACCCGTTGTTGATATCATTTTTATCCTTAGAAATACCTTTGGGGAAGGGTATCTCACATGATCTAAACTTCATGCAAGCCTTTCGACCTAAGGACACTTGTGTGACTTGCTTGTATTTGTTATCTAACCCTGCGATTTCCTTGCAGGTTTTGCTTGTAGGACATTTCGTCCTTATTACCTTATGCTTTACTTAATGCATTACATGTGCATGACATCATGACATCATAACATATCATGTTAACTAACCCTTACAAGGATCTTAGGAATTTAGGGCATACAGTTTCAGGTGCTCTTATCAAGGACGGAATTCCTATCTAGGGGCAAGAGGATTTACTTTCCTCTGGCCATTTGTCTGCCAAATCAAAGACACAGTTCCCATCAAGGGGCAAGAGGATTTATTTTCCTCTGGCCGTATGCCTTCTAGTTTAAAGACATCATACCTATCAAGGGGCAAGAGGATTTATTTTCCTCTAGCCATGTACCTTCAAATTCAGAGATATCCCAAATCAGAGGCGATGACCCACTCGATATGGTGAGCTTGATTCTCAAAGAAGGATGTTCCAAGACGAAAGTCAGAGTTCTTCAGACAAGGCTGCGACCAATTTAATTTCTATACGTCGTGAACTAAATTTCCTAAAGAACCTTGAAAGCATTGCATTTGCATTCATAACATCGCATAACAAGTTTCTCACAACAGGTATCTCATCCTCTCTTGCTGTTTACTTCAGCACAAATGGATTTCGAGCAATCAGTCAAACACCTTCAGGCTCAGAACATCCGATCCCAAACTTTGATTTTGAACTCAGCCAAGGGGCAAGAAGAATTGAAGGCACTCCTATTCCTGGGTACAATTACAATGCGAGATGTGCTTATTGTTCGAACAATCTTGGTCATGACACTAAGGATTATGGACCATTGAAGCATAAGATTCAAGACTTAATCGATGACAAGATCATTGATTTCATTTCACCTGAGGAACCTCATATAGCTGATGTTGTGTACAACCGGAAAGGCCGTAATGAACGCAACCAATCTGTTGGGCAGTTCTGATCTCTACACCAGCTCCACAACAACGACGCAAGCCAGATGCACCTAAGCGTCAATTCACCAAAATTAATATGAAATTGGCTCAAGCATTACAACATCTGTTGAAGATCGAATTGATTACTCTGAGGGACTCTCCTAAGAATCCTAACACCTCCACTCCTGGCTATAAACTCAATGCGAAGTGCGCGTACCATTCCAACAGTCCTGGACATTACACAAAAAATTGCTGAACATTGAAGAATAAGATTCAAAATCTGATCGATGACGGGGAAATCAAATTCAACCCTCCTGAAAACTTCTATGGTGATCACCGCTCCTATGCCTAGTCATGACAAGACTGATTGACATCTAGACGGATGAACTTTTAGATCATTATATCTACTTTCATTTGCAAGTTTCTTTTATGTTTGTTTAAACATTTGACTCATGATAGACATTATCTTCTTTAATAATCATCATCAGTGCATTGCATATGTTTGTCTTGAATAAATTATTTCGCTATCACTCATTTTAAATTATGTCTTTACCTTGCATATGTTTTGTGATATTCAACTCCTGCTAAGCCGTAAGCCTTTAAAGGGAGGATGACAAAAATGATACCGCAACCTCATACTGTATGCTTTTGAACGGACTATGTTGACGATATACAGGCATTGTTTTAATTCCTAAACAGTGGAGATATAAGGATGTTAATCCCTTGTCAACCCCCTTTGAGCCTAAGAAGTAGAAGTTTCTTTCTCATACAAATTAAACCCTTT
This sequence comes from Vicia villosa, assembly GCF_029867415.1. NCBI lineage: Eukaryota > Viridiplantae > Streptophyta > Magnoliopsida > Fabales > Fabaceae > Vicia > Vicia villosa. The sequence goes on along the minus strand of NC_081181.1, from coordinate 114,977,257 downwards.
ATCACAACCTGTGGCAGGGTAGTTACTCAGTTAACTCAACTATCTTAGCTGTTGTCTACACGAATAATGATGAGTTCCCGCAACCATTAAGTTAGGCAGTCAATATCCACCAAAAAGAAAAAGATGTTAAGTCAAAACCTAAGAAGGAGACTTATCAAGAATCGAAACATCCCGCTGACTGTAATCTCAAAACAAACAGTTCAGGTAAAAGTTAGAGATAACAAAATCAAAGTCAAAAAGGAGGTTGCTAAAAATCCTCGACAAAAGAAAACATTTCAAAAGAGGTCATTACAAATCCTCGACAAAAAGAAAGTATTACAAAAAGGGATGACTGTCCGCCCAAATAAACCCTCGTTGCTTTATCCATCATCAAATGTCAATATTACAACTTCAAGCTTTCGCTAAGACTTAAACGCAGAGTTAACTGAGCATAGGATCGAAGAACATCACGAAGATTGGGATGGGTATAAATAAATTTTTGAGCCATTATCCTTTGTTTCTTAAACCGTGAACCAAGCCACGTTACAACCCTTGAAAGTCCTAACTGAAGTGTGGTTAGTTCGAAAGCATACTGTCACCAAAAAGGTATCCTGACTCCTTAAGGTTTACCAAAAATGCTGAGTTGATATTTCGTTTTTACAAACATCGCGTTTTTACAAATATCACGCTTTTACATCTCATGTTTTAATGTTTTTCAAAAACTCAAGACAGACGTATGCATTGCATCTCAGGAATTCATTATTAAACATATTCTGCTACATAATTTCAAATGTTAGCATCAGAATGAATTTGCACAGGGTATGACTAATGACTCAAAGTTATCCTGACCAACAAAGATTACTCCAAGAAGCAATGTCTCCTACGTATACAAGGGGCATGGCATGTTTTGCCCAATCAATCTGGGGCAATCAAGTCAAGATTCCAAGAATCTCTTAAAATGCCAAACAGTCAAAGGCATACGTCCAAAGTGGGTTTCAAACTATTTCCCGATCAATCTGGGACAATCAAGTCAAGATTCCGAGAATCTCTCAGGGATGCCGGAACAATCAGGGACATGCATCCAAGTAGACCTGAAGCTACTTCCCAATCAACATGGGACATTGGCCTGGGCCTATGATTATTAGGGGCATGTCGCCCATAGTGCACATCTCATAAAGTCCTCGCAAGGAGAATCCTCCCAAAGTCCCCACTAGCAGGGGTAAATCTATGCAAGTCCAGTTTGACATCTTGATCAATACTCAGTGGTGTATCCTACTCAATATAAGTCCACGAGTAGCAAGAGCTATAAATAACTGGGGGCAATATTCGAAGCAGTCATGCCTTCCCATAAAGCCGGTTTCACAGGATCATATCCCCACAGAGTAATCATTAAGAAGATATCTCCAAATGTTCTCGTCCCGACAAAGACTTAGTTCCTCAACGGAGTTTACATCTTCGACACTTCCGGTTCCCCGACACATTTCTCTTCTTCAAACAGGGTTATTCATCTCTCTTATACCCAGTCAGGGTACATCAAGATCAATCATTCAAATGGTTCTCATCCCCAAGCAGAAATCATAAATCCCCAGCTGAGCATCTTCAAAACAAGATCAGACATCAAAATCACAAAGACATAGAGATTTATCAAAACAACATAGATCATATTCACACGTCATATGTCATAAACATATTCATACATTGCATACATTATCTCATAATGAATTCATACATAATATGCAAGTTTCTCATTTATTTTGAGAGACTCGTCACATAATACATGCATCATGACATTGCATAAAGACTAACTTTACCTTTTTCAGGAATCAAGTACAAGATAAACAATATCTCGAAATTTTCAAAGATCTAATTCTATCATCACGAATGGTGTAGACACGATCATCTCTCCAAGATCTAATTCAGTTACTACGAACGGTACTGACACGGTTAACGCTCGAAGATCTAATTCATTTACCACGAACGGTGGTGACACGATCATTTCCAAAAATCTAATTCAGTTACTACGAACGGTACTGACACGGTCAGAGATCTAATTATATCATCACGAACGGTGTGGACACGATCAATTACCTTTTTAGTCTAATTCAGTTACTACGAACAGTATTGACACGACTCAAAAGGATCTAATCCCATCATCACGAACGGTGTGGACACGATCCATTATCCCTTAAAGTCTAATTCAGTCACTACGAATGGTGTTGACACGACAAGAGAATCTAATTCTATCATCACGAACGATGTAGACACGATCATCTCTCCAAGATCTAATTCGGTTACTACGAACAGTGCTGACACGATCGACCTTCAAAAATCTAATTCTATCATCACGAACGGTGTAGACACGATCATCCTTCCAAGATCTAATTCAGGTATTACGAACGGTACTGACACGATTAACTCTCAGAGATCTAATTCCATCATCACGAACGGTGTGGACACGATCAACTATTTCCAAATTCTAATTCAGCTACTACGAACGGTGCTGACACGACAAGAAATCTAATTATATCATCACGAACGGTGTAGAAACGGTCATCTTTCAAAGATATAATTCGTCTACTACAAACAGTAATGACACGATCAACACTCAAACAACTACTTCTCAAACACTTCAAACATAATCTAATGCATGATCTACTGGATGGCATCTTTAAGCCCATCCCCATCATACACTTGGATGGCATCTTCAAGCCCATCTCCGACAAAAGCCCCTTCGTCATCAGCTAGGGCAAATTCCTGGGTATTCTAGTGTTCAATCCTCTTCCACCTTCAGATTCCGATTGGCATTCAAACCACTCTACATCCTCAAGTGTAAGAAGATTGAACAGGGGCAGCTGTCATACCCCAAAATTTGCCCATCATATTTCAAAATATTTTATACTCAAGCTCAACAGCTCAAGATCTAAGTGGATGCACACTCTCCTAAACGAACAACCCACAACTAGGGTTTTTGCTTCCCTTCAAGAAAAATCAAGTTCTGACAATTCAAGTGGACCTCATAACCTCTCATATGCCTCAAAGGATCCTCATGCCAATTTTCAAGCTCTGATTCAAAAGATTGCTCACCCAATGGCTCAAATAATCAACAATCGACTGGTTGACCTAAAAGTCAAACTATGGTCAAATCATAGTCAAAGTTCCTGATTTTTTGTCAACATTCTCATTTTGAAGTGTCATTCATCATTTGATCAAGAGTTGATCATGATTCATCAAGAAAAGGTCAAAAATCCACAAAAGTACAAAGTTGCTAAATTAGGGTTTCTAGGTAAAAGTCAACCGAACTTTGACCAGCCATAACTCTCTCATACTTTCTCAGAAATTCCTCAACCAAAGCTCATTCTCAAGTAAATTTGATTCTCTATAACTTTCATGTTGGGCCCGAGATCAAGAAATGCCTCCACCTAAGAGATATAAGTCAAAACATTACAGGTCCTTCTAGAAGCTCGTAAAAAGTTGTTTTTTGTCAGGAGCCATATCATCAAGATAAAATCTTCAAATGGAAAAAAGCTTCCAAATTGGCTTGTAGAGGACATCTCGGGCTTTCCAAAAAGTCCTAGAACACCTTCATATGATAAATACTGAAAGAGTTATAATTGGTAGAAGTTGGCTAAAATCCAAGAAAAGTGTGAAACCCTAATTGATGAAATGTATACTTTTGAGTATTGGGCCCTTAAATTTGAGTTGACCACGTGATTCCCAGCCCATATGAGGTCCATTAGTCACAAAAAACTTATTTTATGATTTTTATTTTATTTATATTTGATTTTATTCATTTAAAGTCAAATTAAATCACATTTAAGTGAAATAGATTTTGTGATTCATTCTCCAAATATTTTTATCAATTCAAAACAATATGGGAGGCCCAATGATCAATTTATATTGATATTTATTTTATTTATATTTGATTTTTATCATTTCAAAATCAAATAAAATCAAATAAAAATCATAAAATAATTATAAGATTGATACACCAAATTTTTTCCTTAATTCATTCAGATCAAATCCAATCCAATGGCTGAGATTAAAAAGAAGATATGCATGGTGTTCAAAAATGGGAAGTATTTTATGTAAAATCTTTGCATATTTCCATGTCATCAAAAGATTGGATTTTCCTTTAGTTCTTTGACCTAATTCTCTTCATTATAAATACCTAAGGTCATCCATGCAGTAAGAGGGGTTTTTGGAGAAAAGAAACAAGGGTTCACGTAACCAAAGAGATTGCAAACTAGGGCACACGATATATTTTCGTTTCAGTAAACTTCGATGCCTTCACGTCGTCCATTCACACTCTTGAGGTTCCTAGGATTCAAATCCACCCTTTACTCGATCCAAAGGAGTCTCATAACCAGAGCTTCGATTATTCTTTGTTGGTAAGTAAGGTAAATCTCGAATCCATGGATTTGCATGTTCTCATTCATTACTAACATTCCAGGTCCATTCATATGCATCATTGGAGCGTGGTTAACGTTCTACATGGAAGCTCTAACGAAAGGATTCGCATTCACCATTATTGAAGCTCTAAGCTTCCACTTGTTCGTATCAGGTTTTATTTTTCAAAGGATTTTCCGCATCAGAATCCGCAGCAAATTCCATGGTAGAATCCGCAGGTAACATGGGGATGATGATGAACAGTTGCGTTGAGGGTGGACTGTTGGCGTGGCACCGTCCCATTCGTGGGTCAACCTTGCTACATCCTCTCTCCAAATATGATTCGCTGGCCAGCAACAAGGGGGTCCCACTTTTAACTCTTTTTATTTTATTCTCTATTCAATGTTGTTTACATATTTTAATAATTTTGTTTGGTTAATTGACAAATTGGAAAGCGCAGCACTGTGGCCAGAAGGAGGGAGTAATAATCCAAGGGTCCTGGGTTCAATCCCAGCGTCCCACACTTATTTATATTGATTTGTTTTGTGTTTCCTTGTTCATAGATCTGGTACTACATCCCACGCTTGCTCACGGTACACCCTCATACAGCAGCCCTTGATCGTTCACCAATCCAAATCAGGAGGACCAGAAGACGCAACCTACGGTGAACCACCAAGACTTCACCGCACTGGATTATTCGCCCCTGGATTTTTTATTCAATATTGGGCTGTATGTTGCTGGGCTTTGTTTCTTACTTTCCACACATCCATATTCCAGAGAACACCTCCCAGGTTCATTTGATTTTTCTTGTTTAGTTTTTAAGTTTGTTTTTTTTATTATTATTTTAAATTAAGATCAACCAATTAGAATTAAAGGTTTTCACATAATATTTTTCAATTAATTTAGTTTAAGTGATTTGATTAGAATTAGTTTTCCAACTTAATAATTAATTAATTAATTAATTAGGTAATTGATTTAAAATTAGGTTAATAATTAATTAATTTATGTTTCCACTTAAACCTGATTTTTCCCAAATTATAAATTTTTCTTTTCCGATTCTCTTCTCATCTCAAACTCCGTTGATTGACGCATGCTTGTTTATTGATCATTTCTATTTGTTTATTTGTTATTTATTTAAATTCTAAAACATGTATAGGTCGCTAATTTTTGTGATGTAATAGTAACTAGGATTTTAATTCTCGCACTTTACTTTCCGCATCCCCCGGGTTTTTTTGGCTATGTAATCCCCCTCCCTGAAGCCTTGTAATAGCGTAGGACATTTACGTTTCTGTACTTTATTTTTCTGCATGATATTAACTGTTGTGGTTAGTAAAATAGGGAGTAATAACTAATAACTGGACGTAGCTCACTAATTCAAGATTAAATATCTGAATCTAGCACCTGATTGCTGCACACACTCACATTTAAGGTAGCCAATCTCATGTTGCCTTTCTGATCAAATAGTCAAGTCCCTTCGGATATAGGGATACCTTAGCTTGCTGCCTTCGATTCAAAATCACCATGTCCCTCCGATAAAAGATCATAGTCCCTTCGAGTTGCCTACGATAAATATGATCTCGTCCCTCGATTAAATGGTGATAGTCCCTTCGATTGCTAAGGTATCCTTACTGTTGCCTAAACGACTATTATATCTTTCCCTTAGACTACCTGCCCTTTTTATGGCAGGGTCAGTCTTATGGCGAACGATACTTTTTTCGATGACCCGCACATCCAATTGAAAGACTTCCTGCCCTCTCATGGTATGGATAGACCCTTTCGCCCGAAAGACTTAAAGAACAAAAAGACGATCTTAGGGTAGGTAGTTCTTAATTGCTTGCTCCATTCTAATCAAAATCAAATCTTTTTCCCACTCTTTTTCAAAATCAAATTCAAAAAGGCTACGCTTAGTTACAAGCTAAAGTCCTTATTCAAATTTTTCTATTCACTCACGACACTTCAAACTTTTCAAACAAACAAGTGAGCTAATCAATTAAGAGCCCATGGATAACCATGGATGCAAAGGGTGCCTTACACCTTCCCTTTGTATAACCTACCCCCCGAACTCAAAATCTTTCAAAGGTTTTTCCTGTTCTTTTTGCCTTTCTTATTGGATAAAATAAAAGTCGGTGGCAACTCTTGCTATCCGCACATTTCAAATAAAGTCAGTTCACCGTATTACACGCGGCCTTAATCCGAGAGGCTGAAGACGGGCAGAAGCCCGTGTACTTCACCAGCAAAGCCCTACAAGGGCCCGAGGTGCGATACCAACAAATCGAAAAAGTCGGCTGGCATTGATAACAGCCGCCCGAAGGCTGAGATACTACTTCCTCGCCCATACCATCGTCGTCCGAACCGATCAACCAATCAAACAACTCCTCGGCCGACCAGATATGGCCGAGAGAATGCTAAAATGGTCCCTCGAGCTATCCGAGTTTGATGTCCAATACGAAAGCAGAAAAGCACTGAAAGCCCAAGCGCTGGCCGATTTCGTAGCCGAGATGACTTCGATCGCCACCTCCCCTTCTCCTGTCGAGAATAAATGGACCATCTACATAGATGGCGCCTCCAGCAGCTCGGGGAGCGGAGCCGGCATCATCCTGGAGAACGACGAAGGACTCATCATTGAGGTATCCCTAGTCTTGTCTTTCACCACGTCGAACAACCAGGCCGAATACGAAGCCTGAGGTGGAAGAAACTGGAAGCCTTTTGATCGGCCACCAATTTCACCTTGTTCCTATGTTCGAATCAATGGAAAAGCACTTCATTCGGTGGTATTTTAAGTCGTTTTAGTCTAGTTCTTGATTAGTTTTGTTTATCTTTGTATTTGAATCTGGTGTGTTATCTTTTCTAGTTTCTGTCGTTTTTCCATTGCTTTTGATCTTGTGTTGGTAGTGTTTTAAGTTATGCAGATACAGGGCACGATTCGAGGCAAGAAAAAGTGGTTTTTGGTGAGACAGAGCTGTGACACGGCCACCCGTGTCATGTGACACGGCCGTGTCACACTTGCTAAAGAGGAGAACTTGAAAATTTGAAAACCAAGAAGACAGAGTTGTGACACGGCCACCCGTGTCATGGGACACGGCCGTGTCAGACGTGCGCGCAGAAAAAGTGTTGTTTTCAACTCTTGGAATCAGTCACTTAAGGAAGGGCATTATGGAATTTTCGGAGGAGAATAATTGCTGAGAGATATTTAGTCACTGTTTGGAAAGGAGAAAATCACTTTTTGACGGTCAGAGAACGTGAAAAGAGGATTGGAAGCACTAGGGTTTGAAGCGAAGAAATCTTCAAGAGCATCCGCAATTGAAGATCAATTCCTATTCATCTTATTGTAATGTCTTCATCCTTAATATCTGTTATCTTGACAATTGCCATGAGTAGCTAAACTATTTACGTGTTAGGGGGTGTCCCTGAATTGCTATTGTGATGAACCTAATTTCCTTTATGTTATGAAATCGTTATGTGTGTGAACTTATTTGATTGTGCAAAGTGCTTATTGCTTTATCTATCGGACAAATAGATTTTTGATTTACGGTTAAGGGTTAGGTCGGACAAACCACCTTACCGCTGTTTGCACAATAATATTACGGTTGTTATTGCTTAGGAATGAGGATTCTCCGTAGTAACCGTAATAATCTTGATAAATTATATTGCGCTTGATCACTTCTTGAATTGCTAAGGAATTAGGATACAAGACAGTATCAAAAGGTTTTCCGCTAAGGAATTAGGGAAGATAACTCTTGAGATTCGGTAATAGTTCATGTACACTGATATTTCGTAAATAAGGATTAAAGGTTGTTGCAAGGCAATTCATACACTTGACCCTAGCATAATTTCTCATATTGTTTTAAAGTCATTTTTACGCTTTCTATTAATTTGTTATCATTTATCGTTATCTCCAAACAAACAACAAAACCCCCATGTTCTTTTGTTCAATTGAATCGTTACGATAACTTATATTTCCTACGCAGTCCGTGAGTTCGATACTTGGGGATTAATCCCATTATTACTACATCGGTAAAAATAGTACACTTGCTATTTTTCCGATCAAGTTTTTGGCGCCGTTGCCGGGGACTGCCAAATTATAAGTTAAAAAATAGTTCAATTGAATTTTTGTTGCTCTGCAACTAAAATTTTTATTTTTATTTGTCTGGTATTTCATTTGCTTATTACTTATAATCGTCTAACCTTTGTATGCGAGGTAAAGCCTCAGCAGAATTTATTTTTGACGCAGAACCAGAACGATCATTGCGAACTAGGCTTCGAAAAGCGAAGCAAGAACGACTGGAAGCATTAGAAGACATTCTGACAGCTTAGGAATCTGATAACGAGGAAATTCTCTCTATTCATTTTGAGCATTCAGATTCGGAGGCTGAAACGATGGCAGCTTCCGTAGAAAGGTTGTTAGGTGATTATGGTGGAGCAAATGCACCAGCTGGCCGGATGACAATTGTAAATCAACCGGTCGATGTTGCTCACTTTCAGCTTCACCCAGCAACGATTCGACAGCTGGAGAAGAAACCATTTTCAGGAAGAATAAATGAAGATGCTAATAAGCATTTACAAAGGTTCCTTACTATGACAACATCTCTGAAGATAGAAGGACACTCTGAAGAAGCCAAGAAGTTGGTTATGTTTCCATTCACGTTAGCGGATGACGCTGAAGAGTGGTTCTACTCATTACCTGCTGGGAGTATTACCACATGGCAACAAATGGAGTCAACCTTTCTGAATGAATATTTTCCCGCTGATGTTTATATCCGTAAGAGGTATGATATTATTAATTTTAAACAGAAGGAAGGAGAATCACTTGGAGATGCTTATAAGAGATTCAAGAGGTTGTTGGTGGCATGCCCAACTCACAACATGGATGTCACTGAACAAATGCAGAATTTTCTGAATGGTCTTAAAATGAAGACTAAGCAATTGATTGACACAGCAGTTGGTGGCTCATCCAACTTTTCAACAGCCACTGGTGTTAAAAAAATCATAGAAGCTATTGCGGCCAATGAACACTTGGAGTTATATGACCGTAGTGTTAGCCAACCTGAAGGATTAGTGGATATGAAATTGTCAACGCAAGTTGTGAAAATAGAAGATCAGGTAGCTGCGGAAGTTGAGCGGAGATTGAAACAGATGGGTCTTGAAAAACAAACAGTAGCACAAGTTCAACCGGCTCAAGCAAGTCAACTGGTGGGGTGTGAAATATGTGGAGGACCTCATTTTACTATTCAGTGTATTGCTACAGCTCAGCAAGTGGAGGAAATAAAGTTCTTGAAGAAAAACAACCCCTACTCAAATACCTACAATCCGGGGTGGAAAAATCATCCAAATTTTTCATGGAAGGATCAACCAGGGAATGCTCCTAAACAAGAGGTTATTCCATATCAAGGTCAGCAGTCGCAGCAACAGTATAGACCTCCTCAACAACATTATCAACAACCTCATCAACAGCCCCCAGAAAAGCAGATTGGGAGATTACAATCGAAAAAATGGCAGCTCAAAGCTCTCAGTTTCAAGAAGAAACAAGGAGTAATTTTCGAAACACGGGTGCATCCATCAAAAATCTTGAGGTTCAGATGAGTCAGATAACACAAAAACTCGCCAATGCTCAACCACAAGGTGCCTTACCTAGTGGAACGGTTACAAACCCAAGGGAGCATCAGAATGTGAATGTCATCTCAACAAGAAGTCTGAGGAGATCAAAACCAGAAGAAAAAAATGAAACCGAGTACGATGATATCATCGAAGTAGATCTAGAAGTGAGAGAAAATCCGAAAGAGCCTGAAATAGTGATATCACCGGTTAAGCCGCTGGAAGAGAAAAATAAGAAAGAAACTAAATCGGTGGTCAAATTACCATTCCCCTCTAGAGTGGCCAAGAAGGATTCCAAAGAGAAGGATTTTGAGAAGTTTGCTGCAATGTTCAAGAAGTTAGAGATTAACTTACCTTTCTTTGAAGCACTTGAGAATATGCCTTTGTACAAGAAATTTATGAAAGAGGTAATTTCTAAGAAGAAACAAGTGGGAGATGAGCTGAAAGTTAGAATCGAAAAGTGTGGTAGAGTCTCGCCAGAAAGGAGGATTCCAACCAAGAAGAAAGACCCTAGAGCAGTGGCAATTCCTTGCACTATCAATGATAGAATGTTCAAGAAGGTGCTAATTGATTCTGGTTCTAGTGTAAGTTTAATGCCATTGTCTATTTTCAAAAAGCTTGACATTGGAAAGATAAGCGAGAGTGAGACAAAATTGAAATTTGCTGATCACACCATTAAGCAGTCATATGGTATAGCTGAAGATGTATTAGTAGAGATCGGTAAGTTTATCTTTCCAGTTGATTTCCACATCATGGACATTCCTGAGGATGAAGAAACTCATATCCTTCTCGGTCGACCATTTTTGCTTACTAGTCGCTGCAATTTTGATATCGAGAAAGGGACACTGACGGTAAAGTCATTTGATGAAGAGGTAACATTGAAGGTGTTGGAAGTCAATAAGCATAGTGTAGATGGAAATAATCAACTTTCGGTTCGCACAATTAAAACTGAAGGAGAGAGCAAAGGTCCAAAACCTCTCCTACCAAAAGTCTCAAGCATAGTCTCTGAGGTGACCTTATCGCATGCATCTGTCATAATTCCTAAGTTCATTCAAAAGGTCAAGAAGAAGAAAGAGGAAAATCAAGGTGAGGAGATGAAGGTGGGTAATGATTTGAAGAGAAAAGTGGTCCATGCTTTTCGTCTTCCTGAGTTCGTGGTTGCGGAGGTGACAAGCAACCAGGTTTGGAGGAGGAAGTTCCCTCCCTAATAAAGGATAATGGACCGTCGAGCCATGCGATGTTAAACGAAGCGCTTCGTGGGAGGCAACCCACGGGATTTCTTTTTAATAAGTTTTATGTGTTTTTGCATTTTATTCTGTAGGTACAAAGAGTGTGTCACTTGCGAAACGAGAAGCGAGTTGAGAAAACAATTCAATTTGGAGGAATTCAGGGGTCTGACACGGGCACCCGTGTCCTGTGACACGGCCGTGTCACAAACCCTGAAGGATTTTCTTTTTGAAACTCATTTTTGGAAGGAAGGCAGAGTCCTGACATGGCCACCCGTGTCACGTGACACGGCCGTGTCAGGCAGGTGCGCTGATTTTTGGTGAAATTTTATTTTCTTTGTGGTGGGCCCCCTATCAACCCTCCACCTCCGCCTCAGTGAGCACTGTAAGTCTCCCTTATGCTTGCTTACACATTGCGGACAATGTTGAGTTCAAGTGTGGGGGAGGTTCTTTAGTTTAAGTTATTTTCGGTTATTTCCTTTTATTTCAGTTTTCATATTTTTAATTAAGTATGTGTGTTTTGAGTCTTCGGTGCACCAGGATGAATGTGATTCCAGAAGATAGTATCATGGGAATGAAGGTGAAAAAGGGGAAATACGCATCCTAAATTGGTTCCCTGGGCACCTGTGAAAGTTGACACAACTGAAGAAAATGCTAGACGCAACTTGATGGTGCCAAGTGAATGAGTTTAGAGCAACCCGAACCGGACATGAAGTTGTACAAAATGGAGACCATTGTTGAACTTGTAAGCAATACCTAACATGTGAGGATATACAAGCCAAACATATCATTTCATCATGAGAGAGCATCAGGTATGGCATCATCACTCTAATTTTGCATTTGTTCTTCATATAGTACACAAATTGATCACACACACTGAGGCACTTTTGTTTGTTTAACCCTGAGCCTTTCTTACCCAACCTTGTTATCTTTTATCCCTCGTTAACCAATCTTTACCCATCATCCTTGTTGTTCTTTTAGTAATAAAAAAAAACAAAACAAAAAAATTTTTTTATAGCCCCTCTTGATTTTTCTATATTTGGTATGAATTATAAGTCCGAGTCCGATAGCAAAAATTAAGTTTGGGGTAGCCGAGTCCGGTAGCAAAAGAAGGAGGCAAGTGTGAAAAGAAAAAAAAAAGAACATATGCAAGAAATAAAATGTTTGTGTAAAAGAAAAGAGAGAAAAATTGATTTTGTTTTACACACTTGCCATCATGTAAAGAGTTCTAAGAGACCGGAAAGCAGAAAAATCGCTAAACACTCCAAATGTTATGTAATATGCAAAAAGATATCGGACGAATTAGTTGATACCAAACCATAAACCCTCGTACCCAATTTCTTTGTTTATCCTACCTAACCTAAGCCCCGTTACAACCCGTAAGTCCTCAAAAACTGTGTGCTATTGATTATGTGGAATTGTGTTAGAATGTGTACAAAATTTAGGAGTAGATATGTATGCCTTGATGAATGAGTGAAACACTTAACCCAGAGAAAATTTGTGAGAGTGTGATTGAGCTTGCAGGTGAAAGAATGAGTCAACATTGAAGTACAACGGAAAACTCCGGAAAGGGGAATCGAACACTTTGACACGAAAGTATATATCAAGTGTGGAAGCATCAGTTGTGTTGTGGAGCATAAGAAAAATTCATGGGTGTCCTCTTGTTTTCTCGTCCATCACTTGAGGGCAAGTAATGAGCTAAGTTTGGGGTTGTGATCGGCCACCAATTTCACCTTGTTCCTATGTTCGAATCAATGGAAAAGCACTTCATTCGGTGGTATTTTAAGTCGTTTTAGTCTAGTTCTTGATTAGTTTTATTTATCTTTGTATTTGAATCTGGTGTGTTATCTTTTCTAGTTTCTGTCGTTTTTCCATTGCTTTTGATCTTGTGTTGGTAGTGTTTTAAGTTATGCAGATACAGGGCACGATTCGAGGAAAGAAAAAGTGGTTTTTGGTGAGACAGAGCTGTGACACGGCCACCCGTGTCATGTGACACGGCCGTGTCACACTTGCTGAAGAGGAGAACTTGAAAATTTGAAAACCAAGAAGACAGAGTTGTGACACGGCCACCCGTGTCATGGGACACGACCGTGTCAGACGTGCGCGCAGAAAAAGTGTTATTTTCAACTCTTGGAATCAGTCACTTAAGGAAGGGCATTATGGAATTTTCGGAGGAGAATAATTGCTGAGAGATATTTAGTCACTGTTTGGAAAGGAGAAAATCACTTTTTGACGGTCAGAGAACGTGAAAAGAGGATTGGAAGCACTAGGGTTTGAAGCGAAGAAATCTTCAAGAGCATCTGCAATTGAAGATCAATTCCTATTCATCTTATTGTAATGTCTTCATCCTTAATATCTGTTATCTTGACAATTGCCATGAGTAGCTAAACTATTTACGTGTTAGGGGGTGTCCCTGAATTGCTATTGTGATGAACCTAATTTCCTTTATGTTATGAAATCGTTATGTGTGTGAACTTATTTGATTGTGCAAAGTGCTTATTGCTTTATCTATCGGACAAATAGATTTTTGATTTACGGTTAAGGGTTAGGTCGGACAAACCACCTTACCGCTGTTTGCACAATAATATTACGGTTGTTATTGCTTAGGAATGAGGATTCTCCGTAGTAACCGTAATAATCTTGATAAATTATATTGCGCTTGATCACTTCTTGAATTGCTAAGGAATTAGGATACAAGACAGTATCAAAAGGTTTTCCGCTAAGGAATTAGGGAAGATAACTCTTGAGATTCGGTAATAGTTCATGTACACTGATATTTCGTAAATAAGGATTAAAGGTTGTTGCAAGGCAATTCATACACTTGACCCTAGCATAATTTCTCATATTGTTTTAAAGTCATTTTTACGCTTTCTATTAATTTGTTATCATTTATCGTTATCTCCAAAGAAACAACAAAACCCCCATGTTCTTTTGTCCAATTGAATCGTTACGATAACTTATATTTCCTACGTAGTCCGTGAGTTCGATACTTGTGGATTAATCCCATTATTACTACATCGGTAAAAATAGTACACTTTTTATTTTTCCGATCACCTTTCTCCCGAGCAAGATCACTGAGGCCCCGCCAAGTCCGCGGCGAAGACCCGCGAGCGTTCTCCTCCCGAGGACAATCGCAAGACCTCTGGAAAATCACAAGAAAAACCTCGGCGAAAACACAGCAACCGTGGAAGGCACTCAACCTCCCCCAGACCAAGTGACGAGGAAGACTTCCGCAGCCCTCTATCGGAAGAGATCTGACGAGCCCGCCTTCCCCGGGGAATGGAAAAACCCCCTACCCTGGATCTCTACGACGGAACCACCGATCCGGAAGAACATATCCGGAGCATCGAAGCCGTCATGGATTATCACGTGGTTCGAGGATCCATCAAATGTCGGATCTTCCCGACCACGCTCAGAAAGGGAGCAATGATCTGGTACATGAACCTTCCTCCCAACTCCATCCACTCTTGGGCAGAACTCAAGAAGCTCTTCTCCAACCACTTCACGGCCTCCCGCCGACAACCGAAATCTGAAGCGACCCTCGAAGCTGTCATCCAGGGTACCGACAAAACTCTCGGAGAATATCTCGACAAGTTCAACAAAAAGGCCGTCCAGGTGCAGACAACTGACCATATGAAGAGGTACCTCCTCGAACGAGGGCTCCTCCCAGGGAGCGACTTCAAGAAGGCCATCAAAATTGAGAAGGTGCGCACCATGGACGCCCTCCTCCTCAAAGCCCAAGCTTACATTGCTTTCGAGGAAGGCGAAGCAGCTGTAAAGAAGGCCTCAAGAGGTAACGACGCTGCCTGCAGTTCGAGCCAAGACTGCTCTCTTCCACGCCGAGGCCACGAAAAGAGGAAAGATGATAGGTCCCGCGACGCGAAGGAACACAGGGGACCATCTGGTCGCTTCAATGAGTACACCCCCCTGATCGTGTCACGCGAGCGTATTCTGTCCGAGTGCAAGAGCACCGAGTTCAAAAATTCCAACGACAAGGCTCCGAGGCCAAACCCCACCAGGCCGGGGACCGAAAAATCTAAATACTGCAAGTATCACAAAAGTCATGGGCATCTGACCGATGAATGCGTACACCTCAAAGACGCCATCGAAACTCTGATTAAGGAGGGCCGCCTTTCTAAATACACAAAGAAGGGAGAACCCTCCCGAAGGGAAGGTCCAAGGAACTCCGATGAGGACAATTCTCCAGATGGCAGACCATTGCAAGTTGCCCTGTCCGTCACCCGACCAGAGGACTTCATACCTTCGGTTGGAGTGACCTCTGCTCTCAGCACATGGGAAGGATTCTCGACCGCGATGGTCATATCTAACAGTGGGGATCCAGGTTCCCTCACGATCAGCTCAGTAAAGAGAAAGTTTGACGAGTTGATCAGCGCCAATTCGGACCTCGACCCAACCCTACAGAAGTTCAAAGGGAAATCAGATCCGATCACCTTCTATCTGGAGGAGCTCCCCGGCGGAGCCCCGAACGCCACAATTCCCCTGCTCGTTCGAGCGAGGATGACAAATTTTGATGTGCGTCGGATCCTGATCGACGAGGGAAGCTCGGTCGACATCATGTATTCTCATCTTTTTCAGACCCTCAAACCGGATCACTCCCATCTCACTCCGTACGTAGGCTCCGACCTCCCGGGTTTCAACGGGACTACCACCAAACCATGGGACACGATCATTTACCACGAACGCTAATGACACGATCATTTTCAAAGATCTAATTCAGTTACTACGAATGGTACTGACACGGTCAACTCTCAGAGATCTAATTCTATCATCACGAACGGTGTGGACACGATCAACTGCTTCCCGGTCTAATTCAGTTACTACGAACGGTGCTGACACGACAAGAGAATCTAATTCTACCATCACGAACGATGTAGACACGATTATCTCTCCAAGATCTAATTCGGTTACTACGAACGGTGCTGACACGATCGACCTATAAAGAATCTAATTCTATCATCAAGAACGGTGTAGACACGATCATCTCTCCAAGATCTAATTCAGATACTACGAACGGTACTGACACGATCAAATCTCAGAGATCTAATTCCATCATCACGAACGGTGTGGACACGATCACCTGCTTCTAAAGTCTAATTCGGTTACTACGAACGGTGCTGACACGACAAGAGAGCTAATTCTATCATCACGAACGATGTAGACACGATCATCTTTCCGAGATCTAACTCAAGTATTACGAATGGTACTGACACGATCAACTCTCAAAGATCTAATTCATTTACTACGAACAGTAATGACCCGATCAATACTCAAACAACTACCTCTCAAAACACTCCAAACATGATCAAATGCATGATTTACTGGATGGCATCTTCAATCCCATCCCCGTCATACACCAGGATGGCATCTTCAAGCCCATCTCCAACAAAGGTCCCTACTTCTGCTAGGGCAAATTTCTTGGTATTCTAGTGTTCAATCATCTTCCACCTTCAGATACCGACTGGCATGCAAACCACTCTACATCTTCAGGTTTAAGATAATTGAACAGGGGCAGCTGTCATACCCCAAAATTTGCCCATACAATTTCTCTTACACGAATTCAAATCAAAACACAAAGCTTCAAGACACACTCTCTTAAGCAAAGCACAGGAACTAGGGTTTGACTTATTCAAAAGAAAATCAGTGAATCAATGACTCCAAAGCATCTCATATGGCTCAATACATTTCACACTATCTCTATAACAAGTATCAAAGCTCATATCAAAGAATTGGACACTCAATTGTCCAGAAAATCAACAATCGACTAGTTAACCTAAAAAAGTCAACTGTGGTCAAAGCAAAGTCAAAACTCCTGATTTTTTGTCAAGATCCTCATATTGAAGTGTCATTCACCATTTGATCAATAATTGATCATGGTTCATCAAGGAAAGATCAAAAATCAACAATTCAAAAAGTTTCTAAATTAGGGTTTTGTATAGGAAAAGTCAACTGAACTTTGACCAGTCATAACTCTCACATGGAACATCAGAAATTTTCCATCCAAAGCTCATGTTGAAGGAAATTTGATTCTCTACAATTTTGTCTCTCACATGCCAAGTCCAAAAATGCTTCATTTGAGAGATATGGACTAAAACATTATAGGTCATTTTCAAAAGTCAACAAAGAGACACTTATTTCAAAAGGACATAAAAGGAGCATGGAAAATGATTTTGATATGAGACCAAAGACACTGTTTAGAGGACTCTTTAAGGTTTCCAAAAAGTCTACAAGCTTGAAACAATATTGAGATATGAGGAAATGGCATGGCGTACAAGTTCACCTATCTTTCAAAGGTGTACAAAAGGAAAAAGCCTAAAACTCAAAATATTTCTAAATGGGCTTGCATTATTTTTGTTCTATCCTCATTAGAAGCCCATCCACAAGATAAAAACAAGGATTTTTATTTTTCATAATTTTTATTAATTATTTATGATTTTAATCCATTTAAATCATGATTTAATTATTTGAAATATGAAAAATAATGAAAGATTTGATTTTCCTTCAAAATTCAATCATCATTAATCATAACAATATCTCAATATCACCTCCAAATTCGTGCAAATCAAATTGATCATAAAAAATTGAAATTGGACCTAAATATAGAAACTTCCATGAATCAAATTTTTGAGATTGCCAATTAGTGATTCTTGAAGATTCAAGTCAAGATTACAACCCTAAAATCATCCCTATAAGTACACAACCAAGTCAGAAGGCAAGGGTTACGAATTTTGCAGCCATTAGAGCCCTAACCAAGTGTGTAAAAATTCAAAGAAAAGCCAATTGCAATTTCGGTGCTAGAGGCCTAATCAAAGAGCTTGGAGGATCCAATCACGTTCCTTAGTGTTCCTGGAAACTATTAAGATCGTTATTCAAGGCCAACACCCCTAGAAACTCCTCCGATTAGCCAAGGTAAGCCATTAGCTTCTTGAATTCGATTACGCTCGTTCGTGCATCATTCCTTAAAATTAATGGCATATTATTGATCCTGATCATGTTATAATGCTATCTGGAGATTTAATTGCATTTATATGCTGTTTTGAGCGTGCGGCCATGATTAGGGTTTATGACCTTCAAAGAGGGCTTTGTGTTCTAAGTAAAATTAGGGCTAATAATGGGTACCATCATACTCGTGAGGTTGAGACGATCATCATAGCATGGTCGCGATGGATTTGTTGTTGTGTTTGCTTGCATTCGTTGATGTGCAGGTCTATGGCAACGGTTGTTAAAACCGTAGGTAAAACGCAGGGGACCTAAGACGACGGTCCAAGGTTGGGGGTGATGGCGTGGCAGCCTATCATTGGCCCAATTCAAAGGAATTCTGGCGCGCAAAAGGGGGTGGTGCTGCCAGATCCAGTGCATCAAGACGTACCCGTTAGCGTGTTCCCTCACCATCCCAACCGTTAGATGCATTCTTGGATCAATCCCACGCACCAGAACATGCAAGTGCACCATAGACTTCACGCATGCGCCACACTGGATCCTAAGTTAAGATTTCCAGAATTTCTTTTATTTTTTATTACACAGCCACTTTATTTTGATTTAATATATATATATATATATATATATATATATATATATATATATATATATATATATATATATATATATATATATATATATATACTTATTTTATTTGTTTTTTTTCCTTTCTTTTATTTACATAAAACTTTATAAAAACTTTATAATAACAAAAAAAAAACATTTTCTTTTTTTATAATATTTAATATTTAAAATTTTTTCCTTTTGATTTAATATATATATATATATATATATATATATATATATATATATATATATATATTATTTTATCTTCTTAATTATTTATTTATTTTAGATAATTTAATTAAATATTTTCAAAAATTCATATATGCATTATTTTAATTCCAAAAATTCCTAATAAATTATTTTCACACTCGATTTAATTTTCTTATCCTGATTTAATTAATTAGGTCATAAGACCAATAATTAATTAAATCAATTTACCATTATACTCAATTTGAATCCTAATTAGGGTTTGCCCTACACTGAATACATTTCTTTTTTCCGTGCCTTTCCAGGTTTGGCTTTACAAATACCTTCCAACTGCGCGCCACGTCAAAGAACGAAGCTAAGTTCTAATTTCTTCTTATTTAATATTTTTCGCCTATTATTTTGTTTTAATTAGGGTTTGATTGCCCCTGTCAATGAAATCCCTCTACACTCACTTCCTATTATTTTTCTATTTAATTCTCAGATGGTCAGAGTCAATGCTAAGGCAACCTCCGACTATCAACCTTCATCAATCGAAGCTAAGTGTCGTTTACCTTTTTTTCTTTTATTATTACTTTTATTGACTAAGGGTTAACCGTGCCTGATTTTTGAATTAATAATGCACTCACCACTATTATTTTCCATTTTAATTTTCAGGATTGATCGAATCTTCAAGGAAGATCAAGGCATTCAAGAATATTTGTTAATTATTGTTCTCTCTTATTTTTTGCCTTAATTTCCCCCGTCCCCGCAGGTGTTTATTGTAATAGCGTAGGAGCTTTTATTTTTCTGCCTTTAATTTTTGCAATTTTAAACTGCGTGGTTAGTAAAATAGGGAGTGCAAGATTATTAACTGAATCTAGATCGCTAACCTATAAGATAAATACTATTTGAATAAAATCACGTGATTAGTGCACACACTCACCTTTAGGGTAACCTCTTATGTTGCCTTGTTGCCTTTAAGTGTACTAAATAGTCAAGTCCCTCGATTCCGAGGATACCTAAGCAAAACAAACGTTACTCTCAGTTCATCATCATAAGATCATAGTCCCTTCGAAGTTGCCTTAACAAATGATCTAGTCCCTCGATGTTGCCTCGGAAAAATAAAGATGATTGTCCTATTGCTAAGGTATCCTCGCATGATGCCTAAAAAGATTAATGACTATTATATCCTTCCCTTAGACTACCTGCCCTATTTATGGCAAGGGACAGTCTCATGGCGAACGATTTCTCGATGACCCTTACACATCCAATTGAAAGGCTTCCTGCCCTCTCATGGTATGGATAGATCCTTTCGCCTGAAAAGCTAAAAGAACGAATTTTCAAACTTAGGGTAGTTGCTACTAATTGCTTGCTCTAATTCGAATTACTTTTTACACCTCTTTTCCAAGTCAAATTCAAAGAGACTACGCTTATTTACAAGCTAAAGTTCTTCTTCGAAAATCTTTTCAAACAATTCAAAACATTTCAAACAAAGTGAGCTAAGCAATTAAGAGCCCATGGATAACCATGGATGCAAAGGTGCCTTACACCTTCCCTTTGCATAACTTACCCCCCGAACTCAAAATCTTTTAAAAAAGGTATTTTCCTGTTCTTTTAGCCTTTCCTAAAATTGGATAAAATAAAAGTCGGTGGCGACTCTTGCTTACCGCGACATTTCAATTAAAAAAGTCAGTTCACCGTATTACAGACTGCAAGACCGTCTACAACTGCATCATCGGACGACCCACTCTAGTCGAGCTCACAGCCGTCCCCTCGACCGTGCACCTCAAAATGAAGTTCTACACGGAAAGGGGACGAGTAGCCACTATCAACGCCGACATCGAAGCAGCTAGAAGAATATTCGACGCATCGATGAAAGGATTACAGCTGACCGCCCCTCCTTCCAGCTCCAACAAGAAACCAAGAGCCGAAGACAAGCCAGCTCGAGAAAACCCTCAGCAACCGACCAACGTCAGCTCAGTCGACCTCGACGCCCGTTTTACGAAGGAAGAACTGAAGAATAGCAAAGAACCACAATCGAGGACGACCCACCCCATCCGACCAATCCCGGACGGTGATTTCGAGCTCGTCCCACTTGGCGACAACCCTGACAAGGCGGTGAAGATCGGCAAAGACATCCCGGATCTGCCGAGGAAACAACTCGTGGCTTGCCTTCGAGCCAACGCTGACTTGTTCACTTGGAGCGCAGCTGAAATGCCCGGACTCGACCCTGAGGTCGCCTGCCACCATCTCTCCATTGATCCAGCCGCAGTACAAAATATTTCTAAGTATAATATCACTCACCCGGAGTACAAACATGATTCGATCACAAATTTCCTGCAGCAATAAACATTCTAAACACGGAGAGGAAAGTCAAAACATAAACAAGATTTAAAAAGACAGGAATTTAATTAAAGCCCGACCAAATTGGCCGGTGATATCCGAATGTTACAAAATAGACGGGCTCGCAGGCCCCAAATATCCCGGGCAAAAGCCCCAAAATCTAGGAAAGAAACAAGCAACGACATGCAGGCCGAGAAGACATAGGCGCGCAGGCCCAGAATATCAAAACAGAAAAATTCATTCCTCCTCGTCAGGAGTGCCGCGCACAAGCTGACCATCCACGATCCTCGCCTCTCATTTGGGATTTTTTGTTCTCCGTTTACGTGCTCGGCTCCAGCGTTGATTTTCCCAGACCTCCATCGTTTGACAACACTTACTTGAAGGATTACGCTCAAATCTATTGGAAACATGTCACAATCAGGTACGATTGATATTTACCTCTAGATTTCGAACATCTTCCTTTGTTTTTAGGGAATTTATAGGGTGTGTTCTGTCGTTTTGTCGTCTAAGTCGGTAGTTTCTCCTCGTGAGATTCAAGAGCCATAACCGTCTCCTTGGGTTATTCAAGTGATGCCCGGGAGAGGTTAGTAGTATAATTGATTTTTCCGTCACCGCCCGGTGCCTTCATGATTTGGCTTGTCAAACCCATCGGTTTGGCCGGCGAACTCATGCTTTCCCTCGGCTCATTCATAAATATGTTCGGCGCGCTTAAGGATTCCGTTGATCATGCTGCGTAAGACTCGAGCGCGTATGTTTTGTTTAATTTTTGCTAAGTTTAATGGGGTGAGTTCTCGGCTAGCAACCAAGTGCATCCTTGACGAGGGGTTTAGCCAGGGGCTTCGGCGCCTGCTGCTCTACCCTTTCACTTGTGTCGCGGTGGAAGGGTGGATTTGATGAACCGTCAGATTCACTTTTTCCTTCTGCATGCAGGTGAATCTAATTCAAGATCTAGCTCGTCATCAGGCTCGGAATCTAGCTCGTGGGCTAGTTCGCAGGAGACAGCTGCGAGTAGTTTCGACGTCGAGGTGATCGAGGTTGACAGCTCTTATCTCACTGCTATAAAGGAGGGGAAGAACAGGAGGGTTCCCCCAGTTCCGGTGCCGAGGAGGGGGTTCCGCCGACCCCACTCTTCGACTGTGATTGTGACAATAGTGTCGATTGGGTGGTCGACGAGCCTCTGATCGTGGTTTCTCGATACACTGAATCTCTGAACGGGGCTTTCAGGGAGGTCGAAGATAGGGGGCCCAACGACCCTCTAAATTTCCAGGTCGGGTGTTCGTCCAAAAATGATCGGATCTGCTCTCGTTTCGCTGGGGATAGCTTTGCGATGTACGAGCATATGTTCAAGGAGCTATGGTTCCGTCTTCCTTTCACCAGTTTTCCAGTTGCCTTGCTGGCTGGTCTCAGATTGGCTCCGTCTCAGCTACATCCAAACGCCTTCGTGCGTGCGTTCGAAGTTGTTTGTGACTACCTGGGGATCGGGGCCACTACTGCCCTATTCGGCTGTTGCTTTCGTGTTCAGAGGCAGTCGGCCGGTGGGCGATTTAGTTGGGTCTCCTTTAAGAATGCCGACCGTAAGCTTTTCCAGATTTACGTCGACTCGGTGAAGGATTTCAAAGATCGGTATTTCATTGTCCGTCGTCAAAGCCGGGAAGCTTATGCTCCGTTAGCTCGGATGATGACGGTCCTTGACGAGGATGGGAGGCCCGAGCGGGACGAAACTGGTGTGGTTAGGACCAAGCTTTGTAGCATGCTCCCTTTCTTCTGGTGGAGGGGCCATTTCGATCTTCCTCCTAAGAGCTATGCTTGTGATGATGCGGATTTGGACGAGCAGGAGACGGCGTCTTACGCGGTCTTATGCAAGTACGTAGAAAGCTTCTCACTGACCCAGTGGATGACGAGGAGTGGTGAGCCCGTATTAGACGAGGATGGTGTGGCGAATGTTGAGGCGTGGGCCATCAACACGAAAGCTCTTCTGTCCTATAGGACGCCCGAGGAGACTAGAGCGTTGCTAGGTGGTTTTTAGGATATTTCTCTCTTGTTCTTCTTTAGTAACGTCCTTTGCTAATCTGTTTGTTTTGTTTTTTAGATGCCATGCCGGAAAAGGATGAGAAGCTTCTGAAGATATCCCAGGATGCGAAGAGGGTCCGAGCAAAGAACAAGAACCAGTCAACTACTTCGGGAGATAATTCAGGGTCGGCTGGCTCTCCTCAGGTGATCGTGGAGGGGGAGAAACCCCCGAAGAAGATGCGCACGGCTGAGGCGGCTCGGGAAGAACCGTCGTACTTGGGGCCTGGCCGTGGATTCTCGCTCCCTCCCTGCTTCAAGGAGGGCCAGTTCTTCGAGAAGTATCCTCTGTCTGTCTCCCCGGACGAAGCCCGTCGCGTCGAGGGAATGACCGCTCCTGCCCGTCTCAAACAGCTTGCCAGTGATAGTGTTGCGGTCATGAGGGTCGTGGAGATGGCTCATGTGCTCGCGAAAAAGGGCACTGTTTTCGCCGATGCCTTAAAGAAGGCGGAGACTGACAAAAAAATCACCGAGGAGGAGGTGGTTAAGCTAAAAGCGGCTCGGGAGAAGACGAAGAAGAGGATCGAGGATCTCGTTAAGCAGAAAGACGAGGAAGTGGAGGCCGAGAAGAAAAAAATTTCTGACCTCGAACAGTCCTGGGCGCCGACGGCGGAGGAATCCTCGGATGTGGCTGTGCTAAAGACCAGGGTCGAGTTTGTCGATAAAATCGACGACTTGAAGCTCGAGCTTGCTGATATGGCCGAAGCTGGGTTTAGGAGGGCAGTTCAGCAGTTGAGTCTTTTGAACCCGGGGCTGAAACGCTCGGAATATGAAACTTCACGTCGGCTGACACAGTCTTCCCTAGGCGCCGCCATCTACCCCTAGGTAATCATTACAAAATGTCACGTCAATGAGTGAGGGTCACGCGCGATCTCTCGTCTCCCCCCGCGGACGGCTCCATCCGAGCGCGACTTAGAGACGAGGATCAACTGGACATGGGCCGACCACTGGCGAAGTCGAAGCTCCTTACTCGGAACTCCGACTTGGGGGGCTCCTGTTCTGGACTGGGCCAAGATTCGGCCCAATCTACTTTCGACCCACTTAGCCTTGGAGGCCCAAACCACTTCATGTCCCATGAAGAGCAATCAAGTGCTCGTCTTCACCGTGCCCGGCACAAGCGCTTCCCGTGAGCTGTCTTGTGCTCTGCATAGGTGCTCCCCGCGAGCGCCTTCCCCACCGAGGACCCCTTCTCCTCGTAGGGTTCCTTCACTTCCAACCCCCCGAATACTACGGAGTCCACGTGGTTCCTAAAAGACCGCGTCTCCCATGAACTTCGGAGCGGTTATAGGACAGGGGGCTCTCACGCACCTCCGGTATTTCCGCCCAGGAAACCTGGCAGTCTCCTAGTTGGGCCTGAAAATCTAGGCCCAATAGCGAGATCATGGCCCAGCGTTGGGGGCTATAAATACCCTCTTTCACTAGAGGGTCAGGTATTCACTACTTTCTAACCTTTAGCTTGTACTTGCACTCCTTTACTCGTCTTCTCACTTTGGCATCGGAGTATCTTGCAGGTACACCCCCCTTCACTTCACAAAGATCCAACATCCGAGCAGACCCTGACAATCCGTCTGATCAGGTACGATCAAATAGATTATGATTTTAATACGCTTAATTGTTTAACTATATCTCATTGTCAATTGGGATGCTTTATCCGGTAACATGAACTCAAGTTTGCATAGGGTAGATAGACACTTGCTTAATGTAATTTATAATCAAACATGAATATAATATAATTAGATATTAAATCGAAGAAGCGATAGTTGGGAGTTGTTGATTCATCCGATCGATTGATTTTTACTCATATGCACTTTTATCCAATTTCACAAAAACTAAAAACCCCCATGCTGTTGTTCCTAGTGTGTGCATTTCAACAACAAAAATATCGGAATTATAATCATTCTTAATTTTTATAGAATCTTGTATTACGTATTCTTTTCAATTAAAATTAGCATAGCAAAAGAAAAGTACTCATCAACACTATTTACAAAATGTCTTATTAGATTTTTATATTAATTCAAATATTTTTAGTTTAATATTATACAAATATTTTTATATTAATTTTTTAGGTTTTAAAATTGAAAAATTTAGTAGATTTTTTTTTTATAATCATATGAAATTTAACATGTCTCTCTATATTCAATATTACTAATTCATTCAATCTCTTTTGGACACAGTTTTGTCCAACGAGTATTTTTATATATATAGGTTTAATATCATTTTTTAATTCCGTACTATGTTAATCACTTTTATCAAGTTGTGATGGATTTAATGATTAAATTTTTAATTTTTCGTTATTAATTAGACAAAAATGACTAATATGGTATGTTTTGAAATAACTAATATGCATTTTTTTTTTAATTTAAAGGTCTAAAATGAACTATGATATTAAGATATGTGACCAAAAAGATATCAAGTCTTGGATATATTAGTTAATCATTTTTTTTTACTAAAATTAAACGATATTCATTCATTCAAATTAATAGACTATATCGCTACAATACAAATTCAAAATCACCAAAAATAAAAAGGATGAATATGCAAATAAAGTCACATTATCCATGTTAATAGCATAAAATGGCAAATTGCATAAGCCTGCAAATATGGCTGTATTGAAATGTTCGAAATATCCATGCCTCCGAATCTATAGCGTTGATGGCCCCAAAGTCATAGATTGGATCTGTACAAGATCGAAACTTATCTTTCAACTTGGAACAAGTGAACACCGCACAAAAACGGGAAAACAAAGCGCACCGCACAAAGATGAGAAAACAAAATTCACCGCACAAAGATGAAAAATCAAAATAAACAACGACTCACTAAAATGACGAAATTACAAAAAAAAAAAAAAATACAATAGAAACACTAAATATATGTGAAAATCACTTATTTAAGTAATAGAGAAACAAAAATGATTTGGGGCGTGATTTTGGATCAAAATCGATCCTAAATCACCCCTCTCTGAAAGAAAAATAAGAAGAAAAGTAACTGCTCATAATTTTTTAAGAAAATAAAAATTAAATGGCAATAAAAATAATGTGTAGATAATATTATTAACTATTTTTTGCTAAACTTGTTATTATCTTTTATTGCTAAACTTCTTAAATTAAATCATCATTTTACTCTTATGAAACTATAAGCTTATTTTCTAGTGTTATATTTTTTATTTGTTACAGCAATGCTATGTTTAGGGGATGGGGTGCCTAAGTATATTATGTTTTGGTTTGGGGGTTCTTTGTTTATGGATGAAGTATGCAGAATTCTTTTGTTCTAGCATGGTGCCTTTGTATTTGTTTTCTGGTGTAGAACTTGTAACTAAAGACATTGCTTATGCTTTGCAGTATTAATTTAAGATTTCTCTTTTACCCTTTAAAATAATCCTTACATAAAACAAAAGTGTGAAGAAAAGGGTCAGGAGAAAGAAAAGTGTATAGTACTACTAAGCTAATTTTCTGTTTTTCTTTTGGATTCGTGATACATATATATTCAAATCACAAACTCAAAAGCTAAAGTGATTAAAAAAAACAAGATGAGAGAAACTAGCACTTTCTATAGTAAAAGTGTTAAGCATGTACATAAAAGCTTCTCCTGTAGTTGTACCAACCAGTGAGTGGTGTTAGCATGGTCTGTTGTGTGAGTCGTGATGGAGACTAACAGTGAAATGAACTTTTGGAAATAATTTCAGGTATTTAAGTGGTTTATTCAAGTCTTGTTGTTGAAGACAAGTGAGATTGCATGCAGAGTTAATTTATTGTCTTACTTTATTAAACTGAGTCCCACATCGAAAACTGAGAAAGAAATGTAAGCGTTTATAAAACTATTTGACACACTAATATTAAAATATTATGTGTTGGGTTGTCTTCAATGTAAATAAAAAATATTTAAACAAGTAATTTTTTTTGTTAAACTGAGAAAGAAATGTAAGTATTAAAATATTATATAATTACTTTTGTTAAATTTAAATAAAAAATATTAAAACAAGTAAACAAAATCAAATAAAAAAGTAGCAGTTAAAATAGTTAATTTAAAAAATAGAAATTAATCATTACAAAAAAATTGATATAAAAAAGTTAAAAATATATAAATAAAAGAATTCAGTATTCTACGTGGCTAAAAACCCAAAATGATAAATATATTATAATTATAAATAAAATAAAAGTAAAATGAAATCAATTAAACTTAAAGAGAATTACTTTCTTATGAGCCGATTTGAATCGAGAAATCAATTGGTTACTTTTTAAAATATTCGATGTAACTTATTTACTTTATCTTTAAAATTTTCAAAGATTTTTTAATCTCATTCTCATTTGTTTTTATTAGAAAATTAATGAAATGTTTTATTTTGGTAATGACATGCGGCTTATATTTTTTATCTTTAAAATTCTACAAAGGTTCTCATATGATAATTTGACACATTTCACAAGTGACATATCATTTAATAATGGACACTTCGACATTGTTAAGTGTAAACTGTAAAAATATGTGAGAGAGATAGAGAGAGGCCATAAGTATTTAATTTGAAATAGGGGTTTGATTATGTTAATCAAGTAAGAGGTCATCAAAACCTCCCCCTTTTCCTTTTCTTTTATTCTTCACAGATCCAAACAGATCTCTTCCGATGTAGTTTCTGGTCTTTGTGGCGCGATGCCCTCCTGGCTGCTCTGCATTCATGTCTTGTTCCGACGAATCTGGCTTTCCAAAACAAGTGCTAGTTTCTGTTTTCTCTTTCTCTGTTTTTCGGTGACGGCGGAGGCTTTTGGAGCTAGGTTGCTGCTTTGTTGAGTTTGATTTCATTGAATCAGATGTGCTCGTTTTGATTTTAACAGGAGCTTTTTTGGGTGGAGATTCTGCCCTTTTCTCGGTTGATCTTTTAAACAATGGTGGTTTCGTCACTATCGTGATTTTGCCGAGAACAACTCCTTCCTGGTGGTAAGCCTTGGTTGCAGGTTTCTGTTTCATATGCAGGTTGGTATTCTAGAGTTCATATTCTCTGTTTGGCTTCGGATCTGTTGAGATCTGCAGATTTCAGGATTTATGGTCTGCATCCTCTGCGCCAACACTAACGTGACACTAACGTTTTATCCGTTTTAGTGATTGTTGTCGGATTGATCTCTTATCCATCTCATTTTATTTGATGTTGGATTATTTGGCTCGAAAGAGTCGTATTGCTTGCTGGTTTTTCTCCAGAAGTTATTGGTTCGTGAGTCAGTTCGTGTTGGCGGTTGGTTCATACACCATATTGAAAAGTGAATGCCCACACATGACTATTTCTTTTGCTATTTGGTTTCGTGCTCGTAAGCGGGTTCGCTGGATAGTCGGTCATGTGTGTTTTTGCTTTAGTATCTTTAAAATACCACTTTTATTGTATTTGTGGTTTCTACTGGTTTTGGTTTTTGCCCCCCAGTATTTTGTACTTCTTATTTCTTTCTATATATTTGACTTATTAAAAAAAATGTTAATCAAGTGAAATAGGAAGATCAAAGTTATAATCAAATCATTACTCCCTCCGTCTCATGCTATAAGCAAATATTACCTTTTTAATTCATTGAAAAATTAATGTATCTGATCTATATATAGCTTAGGTGCATTAGTTATTCAATGAATCTAAAAATATGAAATTTGCTTATATATGAGACGGATGGAGTATGTTTTAATCAATCGCATATGTTATTCTGTTTTATTTATGTATTTTTGCAGAAAAATTGTAATTTTACTTGACATTTGTTTGTATATATTTATGTTTTTTAACAGAATAAAATAAAAATAGATTAGGTTGAGGATGGATAGTGGAAGCTTGATGAGTTTGCAGAGAAGATGATAAAGATTGATCAGTGTACTTGCGAAAAAGTACAATAAAGGAGAGAGAGTCTGGTCGCGTAAGAAGTAAGAGGCTTTCCGTGTTTCTCCCTAGAATTTGTGGATGGATCTTTCTCAATTAAGGAATTGAGATATTGAAAGAAGACCTTTGGGTGTAGGCCAGAAAGCCACAAGGTGATTTTCCTCATTCTACAATCAGAACCATGAGAGTAATGGAAGACTCATTCTTCCTTAATTTGTGGGAGAAACAGTTTCCTTGTTGACTAACCTCTTCAATTAGTTATAGTTTGGACACATCATCTCACATGTTTGTTTGGTAAGTGGGTATTAGAGTTAGTTAATGAGACTCAGTGGGAGGCTAACATTGTCGTTTCATGGGGCAACCAACATTGTCCCTTTTTGGGCGACCTTTATAGTCACTTCTTAATGACATGCATGCCTTTCTTGGGCGGCCGATGACCCATTTTGGACGGCCTTAGGATGTTCACCCAACTCCAGTGTGTTTGATTGCCCTACGTTTTTATGGATTATCCTTTATTAAGATTCCTTTATACGGATTTATTCCAGGTGGATTTTCTTGACGAAGACTTGCAGCGAGTCCTTCAAGCATGAGCTATAATCAAGACTTTTGAGTTGAATCCCTCATGCGACACTTTAGTTAAGTCCCTCAGGCGAGACTTTAAGTTGAGTTCCTTAGGAGAGACCTTAAGTTGATCCCTCATGCGAGACTTTATGAGGGAAAGTCTGTCTACCTCTTAGGCCCTTGTTTTGTTGCCCTGTTTGAGGATATTTACATCTCCCTCTGGGATTTATGATTTGGTGTAATCCACATGGCAATTTTTTATTTGGTTTTCTTTCTTCATGAATTAGTTTGGAGGCATATTTCTCTATGTTGCCTAGGTTGAGTAGATTTCCCTCATGGAGTCAGCCTTGTGGGGAAAATCATTCAAGCGTTGCTTATGGGCGACTTGAATTTATTTTGGTGAGGATCCCTTTGTGAAGGTCCGTCATACAATTGTGTTTTAGGGCGAGCTTAGTTGATATCCTATGAAGTTCATGCAGAGGCCCCTCTTAATGTGAGACTTGTAAAGTTGGGTCCCTTAGAGGGAAAGTCCCTCAATCATTGCTTGGGGGGAGTTCAATTTTTTCTTTTATTATATCCGTTAGAAATTTCTCTTTAATGAATATGTTCACGCCTTTTGGTGATTGCTCGCTTTTATATGTTGTATGCATGTTTGGAAGAGCTTTTTAGGAGACTAAGCCTCTAAAAAGCACTTAATAAACTTCCACTTGGTGATTACACTTA
Organism: Vicia villosa; assembly: GCF_029867415.1. Lineage (NCBI taxonomy): Eukaryota > Viridiplantae > Streptophyta > Magnoliopsida > Fabales > Fabaceae > Vicia > Vicia villosa. Next base: position 114,946,795 of record NC_081181.1, on the reverse strand, counting down.
AACATTTTAAGGAGGGTAGGATTACTCTAGCATTTATGTGCCCCTTAGGTGGAAAAGATTTCTTATTGATGATCCAATATTAAATTGTCTTTTGGGCGGCAAGAATCTTCAAGTGGAAGTCCATCTTTTAATTATCTCGTGTGCGACAAGGATCTTCCAGTGGAAGTCTAACACTTATATTATACTGTAAGACATCAAAGATCTTTCCGTGGAACTCCAACATTTATATTACTCTGTAGGACGACAAAGATCTTATACTGGAAGTCCAATATTTATACTACAATGTATGGTGGTAAGGATCTTCATGTGGAAGTCCAACATTTATTTGATTCCTAATACTTTAAAGATGATTTAAGTTAATTTGTATCTCAATACTCATGAGATAGTTTGCAAAGGTTAATAAGAGCATCTCAATTCGATTTTAAATTGAAGGAAGACGTACCCATAGCGAGGCCGATTGGGGAACTTCCTAAAAAATAATTGTGTGTTCTCTTTTCTCTCTTATCTCTTTCAACTTACATTTTGTGATTACACTTTGTGAGCATTTGAATTTCGATTTTCTCTATGTGTTAGGGTTTATTAAACCTCTTTAAAAAAAACTGTAATTCAATCAATTGCAATTCAATTCAATTTTTCCTAAGACATAGGCTCTGTTTGGTAAGCCATGTTTTCGAGCTTATAGCTTATGTCTTATGTCTTATAAGCTCATATGATAATTTAGACCCGTTTGGTAACGGTATTTTCATCACGAGCTTATCGCTTATTTTACTAGCTTATAGCTTATTTCACAGAAGCTATTTCAAATAGTGTTTTAGCTTATGTCTTATAGCTTATCATTTTTTCTTCCTTTTTTATCCTTATTATTTTAATTAAAATCCATTTTTAACCCTTATAATTTATTTTAATTTAAAATAAAATAAATATATATTAAATATCTTTTATGTCATTTTACATTTATAAGTTAATTGAACCGCTAATTTTATCAAACACTTCAATTAACTTATAAGCTATCAGTCTCAACCATCCGCTATAAGCTATAAGTCATCAGTCATCAGCCATCAGTCATAAGCTATAAACTATCAGCTAGCTTATCAGTCAACCGCTATTTTTACCAAACAGACCCACAAAAGAATTAAGTTTGAAAGTGTTGCACACAAGTGTTCAACAAAATTTTCATTTAGCATTCATTTTGTATTCATTTGAAATAGGATACCAAATCGTATCAAATTTAAACATACATATTATAAATCCTACTGATCTTAAATTTCTCATTATTGGGATTTTATTTCCAGCGGTTGCGTATATCTGATCTTTGTAATAATGGATTCGGATTAGAAGATTTCTATCCAATTCCACCAAATCAAAGTATTCTTTTTTTCTAAAACTAATTTTTTATATCCAAATAAATTTCTAAAGCGATCTATGCACCCCATATAGATTTTAAAATAAATGGTGGAGATTATGGGTGAATATTTTTTTTATCTCTCCTGCATCTTGAAATAAATGAAGTAGGAGAGAGAAAAAAAAATTCACCCATAATCTCTATCATTTATTTTAAAATCTAATGGTTCAAATTCATTCTCACATTCTCATATAAATATGTCATTCTCATATGATATGCCCTATATATATATATATATATATATATATATATATATATATATATATATATATATATATATATATATATATATATATATATATATATATATATATATATATATATATATATATATATATATATATATATATATATATATATATATATATAGGGGACGACTCAAGTGAGAACACTTGGTTATTATGAGAAATGAGAACAATGAATCACAACCATTAGATTTAGATTTGTTGATTTTAATAGACAAGATTTGTTTCTCTTTCTATGATTCTTATTATTTATTTTAAATCAACATAGAAAGTGAGAGCATTTTTAAATGAGAGATGAAAGGAAGAAATATCAACCATTGGATTCATCAAGAGAGAATGTTAATACATTAATGAGGCTATTAATTTCACTCTCTTGATGAATCCAATGGTTGATATTTCTTCCTCTCATCTTTAAAAATGCTCTCACTTGATATGCTCCTTTTATATATATATATATATATATATATATATATATATATATATATATATATATATATATATATATATATATATATATATATATATATATATATATATATATATATATATATATATATATATATATATATATATATATATATATATATATATACTTGTCTTTCCCAACTGAATATCTATTCTACTCAATTTTCCATCATAAATTTCAAATAAAAATATTTATAATTGTAAATCAAGATATATTTTATTTTTTGTGTCCACCTTATTTTCATAGACAACTTATGAATCATGAATCATGATCAATTAGCACTTGATTATATATATTATAAAACAATAAAATATGCCATCTAAGTAATCTTAGTATTAAAATGGCACACATATTTTTTTAATCAAATTTGTTTTAAAAAATTAACAGTACATATAAATTGTAACAAAAACAAATATGGATAAAAAACAACTTAAAGCCCAAAACAAAAATAAATGGTCAAATGTCAAAATCACAGAGATTATATATATTTATATAGTAGGACCAAACTATACCTTTCTCGTGTGCTTTGGAGTTTGGAGTATTATATTACTACTAGAAGAAGACAAATGAAATTGCTACACTAAACATGACAACCAACACCATAGATTGATACGGTTTTGTTTTTTTAATACTATATTTAAGTAATTTTTTTTCACTTGTTCAGAGAAAAGTAAACAAATGCACATGTTGTATTTGGGATGGTGTAGCTAATATGGTGTAGGATTCAATGTAATCATATAGGGATAACATGCTCTCATCAAATAGGAATATTAGGTGAACAGCTATGCTATGCTTACACTGATTTTTACACTGATTTGCTACACCGTATAAAAATACACCACATGTATAATAGTTTTGTGCTGCACATATATCGAAGTAAGCTAAAAAATTATTAAAAAATAATAAATATGTATATATACTATAGAAAATACGGTGTATGTGTATCTATTAGTGTAACAATAGCTTTTCTCTTAGGTGAATGGAGTGTGGGGATATATTAATCTTTTTTTTATTTTTTTATTTTGAATGGAGTGTGGGGATATATTAATCTTTTTTTTTTTTTTTTTTTATATTTTGAATGGAGTGTGGGGTATATTGAAACCTTTTATTTTACTCACTCATTTCTAAAATAAATATTATTTTAATAAATAAAATTTATTTTAAAATAAATATTATTTTCACTTTTCAATTTAATTATTATTATTTTTTAATTATATTTTTTGATTATTATTTTATACACGACTTTTAATGTATTTATAAAGTTAAATTAATAAAAATATAATATTTTATTACAATATCTTTATATTTTTTTAATATATGTTTAAAAACCTTAAACTACATTCCTTTTAAAATGGATGGAATAACATGCTATGTTTCCACTAACACAATTTCAAACAAGCTTCTTCCAAGCTTCCATGCTTCTTCCATACTTAAAAAATGGTGTTATTTATAGTGCAAACGTTTTTCCAAACACTCTAAAAATTTCTTTAATGGTGTAACTTATTTTTGGATTTTTTGATGGGATCCATTAAATCATATCATCTTGAAACAACTCATTTAATTTTAATTTTAATGGTGCAACTCAAAAGAACTTATGTTAGGTCCACAACTTTATCTCATATATTAATATTTTATTTATATTAAATTTTATTTTAATTTAAAAAATAAATATATTATATAAAATGAAAAATTAAATTTTAAACGGGAAATAAAATTTTTAACTTTTTATAAAAATAATAGATTAAAATTATAACTGAAACTTATGTGATAAAAATTTAATATATTTAATTAATTACAAGTGATATATAAAAAAATATTAACTTTTATTGTAAAACCACTACAAAAAATGTTCTCTCCAGCGACGTGATTCCCACGCCACAAAAAGGAATATCACGTCACCCCACAAAATTTGCGACGTGAGAGTATATGTCGCAAGGGGAAAGGTGGTAAACTAATAGTGTCATGGTTTTCACGTCACTATTCAGTGACATGTAAATCACGTCGCTATATCCTACCCACAATCCAACTCAAAATTCTGGCACAGCAGGTTTGCAGGGATGGCAGAACTAACGGAGAAAATTTGTGGCGTGTTTTTCATGCCACTGATTAGTGACGTGGGAAACATGCCACTACAAAACAAACCTTTTTTTTTAATATGCATCTAGCGACGTGATAAACATCTCACAAATATAGTGAAATGTATATCACGTCACAAAGCATTATTCTTTTTTAAAAAAATTATCCTAGCGACGTGATTCACATGTCACTACATTTGTGACATGTATATCACATCACTAAACAAAATTCTTTTTAATAAAAAAAATTAATTATTGTTATTAAAAAAGGTTTTTATTATTAATAATGAATTATAATTAATATAATAAAATATAAAATATAATTAATAAATAATTTGAATATTAATATTAATAAAATATATTTATTGAATAAAATAATAAAATATAAAATATAAGTAATAAACAAAATATAAATTAAAATTTATCATACATCAATTAAAATTTAATATCTTACATCCATTAAAATTAAAATTAAAATTAAAACTAAAATATAATTAATATTACATTATAATTAAGTATCTCCTGGATCGGGAAAATCATCAAGGTTTAAATCTTCATCATTATCTTGTTGATTTGTCGAGGCACCACCAACGCCAACATTTCCACCAAACATTTGATTACCGCTTCCATGAAATTTCATAAATAACCGCATTTGCTCCTCCATCTCCGCTTGCCTCTTGGCCATTATCTCTATTTGTCTTTGTTACCCCTCCATCTCCGCTTGCCTCTTCGTCATTGCCTCTATTTGCCGTTGTTGCTCCTCTAATTTGGTTTTTAACGCTGTCTCACATTGCTCTGACTCGCGTCTCGCCTCACTTACCGCCAATTGTCTTATTGTTTCCATCATTTGCAGGGACAATTGTGCTGGGCGTGACGATCCTTCCCCATCTCTAACTCTTTCAAATAAATTTCTATCACCACTTCTCAAGCATCCCGCCATACTTCCACCACCCAAAAAACATCCATTAGAACCTTTTCCGCCAATGACTTCATTCCAAATATAAAAATCAACATCTGGATGAAGCGGCTCTCCTTCTCTAGGAGTATATTTGGGATTAGCGACCAAAAATTGTACAAGCAATTCTTGATAATCCTCCTACACATACAATAAAAATATTAAATATAAAACTTAAATTAAATTAACTTAAATAAAATAAAAATCAGTTGTCACGTGATTCTCATGCCACAACTTCAGTTGCCACATGTAAATCATGCTGCAACTTCTTAGTTGCCACGTGAAAATCACGTCACAAAGTTGTCATTAAAATAAAAAAAATATTCATAATGTAAATTGAATAACTTACCAAAGCTTGCCGTGTACGCTCATCAACATACTCTCCCGACTTTTTCGTCCGAGTCTCCTTAACTAACTCAACCATGAGTAGTTTTCTCCCCAACCTCTTTTCCTAAATAATAAAATTAACTTTATTTAAATACATATATAATAATTAATCAAAACATAACTTCAATATATAAGTGGTAGTAATTACCATGCGTCGCATATGTTCGTAGGTACTTATACTTCCACCTAGGGGTGGCAAAACGGGCCGCCCGCCTCGCCCGCCGCCCGCCCCGCCTTATGCCCGCCAAAAAACGAGCGGGGCAGGCATGCCCGCCAAGTAAAATGGGCATAAAAGTCATGCCCGCCCCGCCAAGATGGCGGGTTGGCGGGCGGCGGGCTTACCCACCTATTTTTATTTATATTTTTTATAGATTAATAGGCTTTTTTTTTACCTTTTAATTAAACTTTTCACTTATTTTTTAAAACAATTTTTTATAAAAGCAACTTTTTAACAAATTTACTTAAAAAAATATTACATATATTTATAAATAAATGTATAAAATAAACCATCAAGAATTAAAATTACTAGAATTAACTAAAAAAGAGTTAGTTTTGGAGGAGAGGCTAGTTTTGGCGGGCGGCGGGCTTTGGCGGGGCGAGTATGGCGGGCGGCGGGTTTTTGCGGGGCGAGCTTTGGCGAGCGGCGGGCCTAAAATCCCAACCCAACCCGCCATTTTTTGGCGGGTGGCGGGCCGGCCCGGCGGGCCACGGCACGTTTTGCCACCCCTACATCCACCAGCATTAACGTGCCCACCTTTTTCAGATGCCCTCATTTTTGTGGCACTTTCAGACTTAGCTTTAAATTGAGGTGAATCCCAATAGACCAGAAGTTTATCAAGAGTGTCTTTGCCCATCCAAGCGGGATAACTACCATCACGTTCCCAATGCTTTCTAACACGTCGTAAGTTGTCAGAAAGTCTTTTTGATGCTCTGGTGAAAAAGACTTTTTTAACAACCTTCTCGCTCAAAACATCCCATGTGCACTTTTCCTGTTGACATTAAGATAAACAGTTAGAAAATTATAATATTTTTTTTTAAATAAATAATAATTCTAAAACAAATTAATTATACCTTAAATTTTTTAAACCAATCACCTCTATTTGGAACTTCTCCAAATCTCGTCCAAGCATCTTTATACATTTGCTGAATCACATAGCTCACACACTTTGCAGTTGTCCGACTCGGAGTAAAACTAAACAACTATAATTTGAATTAGCATGCGTTAAATATAAATTTATATTAAAAAAGTAATTGTAAACTTAATTAAAAAATTATAAATAAGATACTTACTTATTTCCGACAGGCGTAATATAATATCTGCCATCGACGATTTGAATCTCATCCGGATTATCGTCCCCCTGAAGATTATCGCCATCCAACAAAACATCATCCTCATCCTGCTCAATATCATCCTGATCTACCTCCACATGATCATCCCCGCCTGGAGGTATATGTGTGGTAGGTGAGGTACGTGATCCCCCTGTCTGCTGGAAGGATGGGGGCACCTGTGTCGGATGTGTGGTGCGAGATCCCCCTGTCTGCTGGAAACCTGGGGGGTCCTGTGGTGGAAATCTAGGTCCAGCACTCTGCTGGTACGAATAACTAGGTCCATCACTCTGCTGGAATGGATAGCTAGGTCCCCCAGTCTGATGGAATGGATAGCTAGGTCCCCCAGTCTGCTGGAATGGATAGCCAGGTCCCCCAGTATGCTGAAATGAATAACTAGGTGGGCTAATAAAAGATGGAGAGGAGAGTAATGGCATAAGAGGCTGAGTGCTGGCCAAAGACATGCGGTCTAGCTGAGTCCGTGGGCGGGGAGATACTGTCGTCTGAGGTGAGTCGCATACCACTACCCTCTGACGTCTACCTTTAGTCTTCTCAGACCGGGGTCGCATTTTACCTATTTATATAGAATACGCAATTAATCAAATATATAAATATTCAAACCACACATTTTCATTAATATATATCTTCATTAAAACATTCAATAGATGGTTCATTAGTATAATTACAAACACAGGTTCTCATTAATATACATCATTATTATTATCATCATGCTCTTCATCCATATCATTCTCATCATCTGATGTGATATTCTCATCATGCTCTCCGTCGATATTATCTTCAACCAACAATATAGACGCATCAACTTCATACCCCTCAACTGTTGTATCAGACAAACTTGTAATTTGTTCAACTGCAATCACCTCATTAATTGGTCCAACTTCATCAACTTGGACAGGAAGATCTTCCACTAGATCGCCACTTTCGATATGGGCCAATGGTTTTGTTTTAATTACAACACAACACCCTCGTTTACGTGGTACAAATGAAGGATAAGAAACATAATAAACTTGCCTAACAACATGTGACATTATGAAAGGGTCATACTCTTTGTACCTTCGGCCCATTTGAATATCAACAGTACCATATGTCTTGTCTATTTTTGTGCCTCTAGTTGGATCATACCATTCACAATAAAACAAGACAACTTTATTTTCCGAGTCCAAGTAATTGTATTCCAACTCATAGATATGTTTAACAAAGCCATAGAAGTCATTTTCACCCCCATCTGTAACTCCTTTTACAAATACACCACTGTTTTTGGTTTTTTCCCTTCAGTCCAAGTCTCGGTGTGAAATTTATATCCGTTCACGAAATATGTGTGCCATTCGTTTGCGCTTCGATTAGGGCCTTCAGATAAACTTCTCAAATGGAGTATTTCTGGAGTCGGTGTAACAATGCCTGACAATCTCTGTTTGAACCATGTTGGAAATTGATCATGAATGACACTAGATGTTGATTGTACACCGGTACTTTGAAAATAGAAGTTGTTGAATTCCCTAAAAAAAACACACTATAAGTTTCAAGGTTATTTTCACACTATAAATAAAATAAAATAGTTGGGTATACTTACTCAAGATATGGTTTAACTTCAACGCAGTTGATCAAGACATGAACATGTGCAGATTGCATTTCTTGTTGGGTCAACCAATGAACAACCTTCTTTCCAGATGGACGACCTGGAAGCCCGAAGACTGATAAGGTGAATTGACTTCTCTCATTAACATTTACAAGATTCCTTATGATTCTTGGAGTTAACACCAAGTTGTTGAAATAATGACTGCAAAAATGTATTGTCTCCCGATGCAAGTAATGTGCACATATTGATCCCTCAACCCTTGCTTTATTTTTCACTGACCGCTTAGAATCACCCATAAACCTTTCAAAGGGATACATCCACCTATAATGAACAGGTCCTCCAAGATAAGCTTCATATGCAAGATGCACAGGTAGATGTTCCATGGAGTCAAAAAAACCAGGCGGGAATATTTGTTCCAACTTACAGAGAATGACTGGAATATTTTGGTCCAACTTAATGATGTCATCCACTTTTAAAGTTGACGCACAAATATCTCTAAAGAAATGACTAATTTCCGTTAGTGGATTAATCACATGTTTGGGTAGAGAACCGAACGCAATTGGTAGCAATTGTTCCATAAAAATGTGGCAATCATGACTTTTCATACCATGCAACTTCCCAGTGTTAGCGTCGGCACACCTTGCTAAATTTGAAGAATACCCATCGGGCATCCTCAATTCCTTTAACCATTGACAAACCGCTTTAGCTTCTTGTGAAGTCAGAGTGTAACAAGCCTTGGGTTTTAAAAATTTTCCATTCGGTTGACGCTTCAACTCCAACTCTTTTCGATTACACCACTTTTCCATGTCTTGTCTAGCCTTCTCATTATCTTTTGTTTTGTCTTTAACATTCATCACTGTGTTAAATACATTATCAAAAAAATTCTTCTCAATATGCATAACATCAAGATTATGGCGCAACAAATTATCTTTCCAATATGGGAGGTCCCAAAATATACTTCTTTTTGTCCAATTGTGGTCGACCCCGTATCCTTGAATTCTAAATGCTTTACCAATATTTGTGAATTTTGGAAGTACACAAACTTGTTCCCATATAGCACCTAGTGACAATCGAGGTGGAGGATGATCTCTTACCACTTCGTTTTTTTGAAATCTGTCTTGTTTTTTTCTATAGCTATGATTTCTTGGAAGAAATCTGCGGTGACAGTCAAACCACGAGCTCTTCTTCCCTTTTTCCAAAGTAAAAGCCTTAGTGTGTTCCATGCAATGCGGACAACCCATTTTGCCATGCGTACCCCAACCAGACAACATGCCATATGCTGGAAAGTCGTTAATTATCCACATTAAGGCAGCTCGCAAAGTAAAGTTTTGTTTACGAGATATATCATATGTGCATTCTCCAATCCACAACCTTTTCAAATCATCAATTAAAGGTTGTAAGTAGACATCAATTCCAGCTTTTGGACTCGACGGGCCTGGAATGATACATGTCAGAAACATGTATGGTTTTGTCATGCACATCTCGGGAGGGAGGTTGTAAGGTGTTACAATAACTGGCCAACAAGAATATGCAGTTCCCGACCCTTGGACATATGGAGTAAATCCATCAGAGCATAATCCCAGCCTGACATTTCTAGGTTCTGCGGCAAAATCAAGATGCATCCGATCAAAGTGCTTCCATGCCTCGCCATCAGATGGATGTCGCATAGTGCCTGGAATTGTTTTGTTTGTATGATGCCACGTCATATGACTTGCACTATGCATTGAAGCAAACATTCTTTTTAACCTTGGTATAATCGGGAGATAAAACATGGACTTCACTGCTACACGTGTTTGTTGACGGTTAACGGCTTTACTTTGGACTTGATATCTTGGACTTTCACAGAACTTACATTCCTCCAACAATCCATCATTAGTACCAAACTCATTGTCATAAAACAACATGCAACCATTAGTGCAACAATCAATTTTTCTTGCACTTAAACCCAACCTCGACACTAACTTCTTTGCATCATAAAAAGTTTTAGGCAAGTTGTCTTTCATTGCAGTTGAGTCCAACATCATTTTTATGAAGAATTCCAAACACCTATCAGGGACATTCTAATTTGCCTTGGCAGCCAATAATCTCACACACATTGATAACTTTGAATCTGACGACCCCTCAAACAACGGTATATTCATCTCATTCAACAACTGATAAAATCTTTGTGCTTCCTCATTCGGCAACTCTTCCCCATCAAAATCTTCAGGTTGATCATAGGTCACGTTCACACCGAAAGCATCCTCAACCATGTCACCAATCAGATTAAAATTTTCCTCGTATTCCATAGTCGGACGACTGCTTGAAGCATGCGTATTGCTAGTCTCTGGCACGTTCATCGGCAGTTGTTCACCATTAGACGTCCAAACCCAATAATTTTCAATGAAACCTCTTCTATACAAATGACGTTCTACTTCCTCTGGGTCACTAATTATACGTCTACAATCACATTTAAGACAAGGGCACCTAACTCCCCCTTCGCTTCGGCAACATTCCTGAGCAAACGCCCACTTTATAAACCCATTAACTCCTTCTATAAAATTGGGTTTAAGTCCACTTCTTCCTGGATACAATCTATCGTACATCCAACTACGATAGTACAAATAATATTCTATACTGCACATATTCAATCATTATCTTTTTAGTAACTATAATTAAAATTTAACTATATTAAATCATTCAACCTACTACATCACATCATGTAACTAAACAAATTTTAAAACAATATTATTTTAAAACAAGTTATATTAAAAAAAATACTACATCACATTGTTTTTTTCTATACAATGGTGTTTTTTATATCAATTTTTTAATACATATAGACAATTTTTAAAGCAAAATTATATATAACAATCAATTTTAAAAATATTTCAACATAAAGTAAGATTTTATAATCTATTACTATAAAGTCTTTCAACATGTTTTTTTTACTCTCGTGTTAAATAATTAATCTATTTATATAAATATCTTTTGCAAAATATTTTAATTTCTAACTTTTTTTAATTTTTTAATAAAAAAATTAATTCCCCAATCTCTTCCCCAATTTCATTTCTCCAAACTAATATAAAAGATTATTATAAATTCCCATAAAAAAATATTATTATAAATTAATAATTTTCTAGAAAATATTTATTTTTATATATTTTTAATAATTATCAATCAAATTTATTATTTACTATAAAAAAACTATAAAAAATTATTATAAAAAACATTTCACTTTTTAAATATAAATACTTTTTAACATAAAAAAAGTAACAAATAAATATTCTGTTTATAATTTAAATATAAATACTTTTTATTTAAAAACATTTCACTTTTTAAATATAAATACTTTTTATACATATAATATTCTGTTTTTTATTTATAATTTTTTAAAAATCTGTTTTTAATAATATATATCTATATTCTGTTTTTTATATATAATTTTTTAAACTTATTTTTAATAACATTTATAATATGTTTAAAATCTAGTATAACATTTATAACATTTAAAAACATTTCACTTTTTATACATATCTATATTCTGTTTTTTACATATAATTTTTTAAACTTATTTTTAATAACATTTATAATATGTTTTTAATAATATATATCTATATATAATCTGTTTTTATTAAAACTAATATTCTTTTTTTCAATAATATATATATATATATATATATTATTTTAAAAATTATATATACAAATTATTTCTATTTTCCTAATGACAGATTGGCTAAATTACAGTTTTGGTCCTCCTATTTTGGCCAACTCATGAAATCAATCCCTCTATTTATTTTTTAAACAGTTTTGGTCCCCCATGTCCATTTTTCATTCAAAAAACACTGTTGTGTATTATTTTTTAGATACATAGCATACTTTTATTGACTTGGAATAAGAAATATTAATTATTGACGATGTTTTCTTCCTTTAATCTTCTTCTCTAATCGTCGTCTTTTTCTCTCAGCTTGCTCGTTCATCTCTTTCATTCTCCAAAAAACGCTCTCTATGTTCTCTCTCGTTCAGAAAGTATCCCAGGAATACAAAAAATTGAAAAAATCAACATTTTTGGGACGAAAAATGGATATGAGAGACCAAAACTGTTTAAAAAATAAATAGGAGGACTGATTTTGTGAATTGGCCAAAATAGGGAGGCCAAAACTGTAATTTAGTCTAACAGATTAAATAAAAAATAAATGTATATTTTATTTTCAATAAAATATAATTTTGTTAAGACAGATTAATATGTTAAGACAGATTAATGTATACTATATTAAATTAAAACTAATAATTTTGTTTTCAATAAAATGTATATTTTATTTTAAAAATTATACATAATAGATATAACAGATTTAATATAATATCTAAAAATTATATATAACAAATATCAATAAAATGTATACTAGATTTAATAACACATTAAAGTGTATAACAGAACAAATTATACCTACAAATACAAAAACTATACCTAATAACACATTAAATAAAATATAAATGCTAAAAATACCTCTATCTTCCTCTATTATTTCTTCAAATGTTCCTCTGGAAGCTCCTTCAAACACAAAAATAATACCTACAAGAAACAGATTTTTGTTAACAACAAAATTATAGCATAACATATGTTATAAAATGAAATAAGAAATTAAAAGGGTGTGGAGATATACCTTGTAATTGAAATGGTTAATTTGGAGAAATGAAATTGGGGAAGAGATTGGGGAAGAAGAGTTGAAGAGAAATGAAGAAGAGAAATGAAAATGGGTTTGAGAGAGATAATGGTTAGTTTGAGAGAAATGAAGAAGAGTTGATGAGAGATGAAACTGTGTGGAACACGAAGGAGATCTGGGAAACATATAAGATATTCAGCGACATGATAGCCACGTCGCTATTTTCACACATTAGGATCACGTCGCAAACCACCAAAAGTTATATTTTTACTGCAAAGGCTGCAAAGTCTTCAAGTCAACGACGTGTAAATCACGTCGCTAGTTTCACACATTATGATCACGTCGCTACCCCAGGTAACGGTCAACAAAACTGTAATCATTGTCTGCTTGAGTCAGACAACTTTATTAGCGACGTGGAGATAATGTCGCTAGTTTGAATTTCAAAATTTTCGTCAAACTCCCCCCATTTGAAATCCACCGCCCATTTTTATTTTATTTTATTTTTTCAGTTAGCGACGTGTTTCTCACATCAGTATTTTTTTTTAAATAAAAACACTGACACACACAATAGTAATGTCATCTGTAATATTTTATTAATATAGTATGTAGTGACGTGATTAACACGTCGCAACAGCCATAATTTTAACACGTGATAATCACGTCACTATATTAAGCAGCTGGGAAGCTCATTTCTTGTAGTGAACTAATAGATTAAAATTATAAGTGAAACTTATGTAATAAAAATTCAATATATTTAATTAATTACAAGTAATATATAAAAAAACATTAACTTTTGTTGGAAAACTAGTACATCTAATATACTTCTATAAAAATTGAAGTACTTGGAAAAATTAATATTACCCTTCTGCTAAAATAATTTAAACTTTTCTAATTTCAGGAATATAAGTGATTATTTTCACCATTGCTTCATTGTGGTTCATTTGGCATTAAATGCCGCTGATGTGACACAACTATAGTTTTTGTCTCTATTTTAGTTTGTATGTTCTAATTTTCATTGCTTTTAATGCTTGTTTTCAATTAAAACAAAAATGGGTTGAATCTGATGATAAACTCAAACGTCCCAAGAAGAAAATTTCTCTCAAAAAGGTTTTGTATTTATTTATTTTTTTCTATAGAAAGAAAAAAAGAAACATCGCTTTAACTGATTAAAGATTTGACTAAACACCCAAGCTTCAATCAATCAAGTAAGTTTGTTATTTGTTTTTTTTATTTTTCATAGATTGATTTTTTAATATATTAATGTGAGAAAATTAAACATGAATACAGAAGATTCAATTTGCAAAATTTCTATAAAATAGTAGCAGACGAAGACGGAATAAGCATCTGCACCATTCGACGAAAGATATCATACCAGGTACTATTACGGTTTCATTCTTTCTTTCATATCAATTTGAAAATGTTGTGAGATCTAAGATCTAACTGACACCATCTATTTTTTACATTCAAATTCTAACCTAATTTTTTTCTTAACCTCTACTTTTCCGTTTAATTGCGACAGTACATGCCATTCCTCTCAAATTTATTGTCCAGCTGTGCCTCACGGGGACTTTCGATTGAAATTTAAATTTAAATTTTAAGTTATCTAATGTGATTTATGATGAATTTTGAATAGATTGGCTCTCTGAATTTTGAATAGGTTGACTAGGCTGGAGGAATAGTGAAAAGCACCTTCTGATGCTGTGACTAATTTGCATGGTTAATCGAAGTTAATGATGATTATTGTAATTTATTAAAGTTTATTTTATTTAACAAATTATTTAAATTTGTTTGTTTGTTTTGTTGCAAGAATCGATTAGCTGTGCTTGGACAACAAAGAAGAACAAGGATCAATTAGCTGTTTGTTTTATTTTGTTAATTTTTAAACATTTTGAAGGTATTTTCATGAAGGGGTTTATATGTTAATCTGTTTTGTTGGAATTTAAATAATGTTGTAGATATTAGTACCTGAGAGAATAATTATCTGCTTTGTTGGAATTTGAATGATGTTGTAGATATTACCTGAGAGAAGAATTAAACATAAAGTTACATGAAGAGATTCATAATTAAAAAATTGTTTTTAGATTTGTTCGGTTTGTATCTTGGTGATGTCATAGGAGTTTATATTAAGACACTATTTATAAAAAAAGAAATAATTAAAAATTCTTATTGGAAATAAAAGATATTTTGTAAACTTTAAATTTTTAGGAGCAATTTAACATTTGGAATGATTAAAATTTTTAGTAATTATAATTAATCTCTTTTATAATTACATGATATGATTATAGAATACATCTATGTCATAAAATGATTTTTTTAAAATCTATACATACCTTTTTAATCAACATTTGTCATGTTATTTTAAAAACTCAAAATATTTTTAAAAATTTTAATAAATTTTATTATAAAGACTATTCGTAACTATATAATAATAAATTTATACTTATATAAAAGTGAGTTTACAATTTTTTATATTATGTTTAATTTCTTATTTATAATTATATTTTTTAAATTTATAAAATTACTAAAGCAAAAAAAAATATTTTCAAATTAACTTTATGATGATAATCTTGATAAAAAAATTGATAAATGGTATTCATGAAAAATATATTAAATGGTATTCAAGAAAAAAATAATGATAATCAGAAAAAATTCATTGATATAGAAATAATAATTAAAAAGAATAATAATTAAAAGTGATTTTATGAATTTATTTAAAAAGTATCATGGACGGAAAAAATTATATCATATATAATATTATGACAAGATATAAGAAAAAAGAAAATATTTAACTCTTTTTAATTTAATATGACTTATTTTTATTTTAAATCTAATAAATAAAAATATATATTATTTAATATTTCCTGATTTACCTTAAATGTTCAAAAATTTAATTTTGTAAATATCATTTTACTTTTAGTATTAAAAATTTACATGGTTGTTGTTATTAAATTTATTTAAGCTTTTCTTTTTAAAACTTTAGTAATAAATTAACTATAATTAAAACTATTATTAAAATATAATAAATTATGTTAAAATTTCAATTTATCAAAAGATGTTAGTATTTTTTAATGATAAAACATTACCATTTATACTAAAAAAATGTTATAAATATTTATTTTTGATAAAATAACATGAGACAATTATGATAGAAAAATACATAAATTTATCATTCTTTTTACATTTCTAAAGTGATTTATCATCATTTTATTTAATTAATACACATAATATAAAGTTTTATCATCGCATGAAAAATAAGTTTTGTCTATTTATAAAAATGTAAGAAAATAAATTTTAACGGGTATTGTCATACATTTTAGATTTGTAAAATTTATAAATTTGACAGAGAGCTATTACATATTTTAAGTTTGGAAAAATGAGCTAATATATAAAGTAGGTTTAATATAGAAAATGTCCATCTTTTAAATATTTGATTTGCTGTTGTTTAATATAATTGAAGTTAGAAAATTGATTGTATAGTTTCTTTTAAGTACAGATCAATGCTTTAAAAGCAAATACATATTATTACTGTGAATGTTAACCAATTAAAAAATAAATTTAAATTTTAGACGAACTTACATAAACTAATCTGTAGGCCAGTGCCCCACTAAAGTTTCGATATCACTAGTATCTCAAATAGTATTACAAGCACAATTATAAAATTCAATAAATGTCAACACTACAAACCAAACAATTAGTATCATTAGTATATATATTATGCATAGTATATCAAATACTATTACAAGCACAATTATAAAGTTCAATAAGTGTCAATACTACAGACAAACAATTATAGTTATGTAGCAAAGTATTTTACTGATACACTATTTTATAGAGTGAAGACCCATTTTGGTCCCTCACAAATATTACACGAGTCAAATTAGTCCCTCACAAAAAAATTGACCCAACTTAATCCCTTACAAAATTTAACCGGATCATATTAGTCCTTCTGCTAATATTTTTCTCAAATCGGCTTTTTTTCTAAGTCTCTTCAGATTAAATGATAGTCAATTATACAATAAAAATTGATTTGTCTATTTGTAAATGATAGTCACTTTACTAACAATAGAAATTGATTTGTCTAGTTGTTATTGACAGTCACTTTACTAACCGTATAAATAGATTTGTCTAGTTGTAAATGATAATCACTTTATTAAGAATAGAAATTGATTTATCTAGTTGTAAATGATAATCACTTTACTAACAATAGAAATTGATTTGTCTTATTGTAAATAATAGTTGCTTTACTAACAATAGAAACTGATTTTTCTAGTTGTAAATGATAGTCACTTTATTAACGATAGAAATTGATTTGTCTAGTTGTAAAGTGAAAATTATTTAATTTGAATGAGACTTGGATTTGAGACCTCATAGGTAAAAATTTATGTATAGAATTTGTTAATATTAGTAGAAATCATGGAAATTATTTGTTTAAAAATTACTTTATAAGAAATAATTTTGGCTTTTTTGATATTATTCATTGATAACTGTTTAAAAATGAAATTAAAAATAAAAATTAATTTAGTATTTTAAAAAAATCTAACGTGTCAGTCCAGTCACGGTTTAGAAGTATGAAAAGAACCGGTTTAGAAGTAGAAAAAACCGATTTGAGAAAAATATTAACAGAAGGACTAATATGACCCGGTTAAATTTTGTAAGGGATTAAGTTGGATCAATTTTTTTGTGAGGGACTAATTTGACTCGTGTAATATTTGTGAGGGACCAAAATGGGTCTTCCCGGTTAAATTTTGTAAGGGATTAAGTTGGATCAATTTTTTTGTGAGGGACTAATTTGACTCGTGTAATATTTGTGAGGGACCAAAATGGGTCTTCACTCCTATTTTATACTATTGTATTCAATATTATATACTATCTCAAACATTATTATACACGTATTTAAGATTTTTTATAATATTTAAATGCTATAAATTTATGAAATCATTCAATATATATTTTTCGGAAAAAAAATTAAAGATTGACTTGCCCCATAAAAATTCTGAGTCTCTCCTTTAACTTTACAAATGATAATTTAATAGACGTGTAATGTAAATTTAAATAGAATCTGTGTGGTAGCATGAATTTCTTATTAGTTAAAATTATAACTGAAATTTATGTTATAAAAAATCAATATACTCCCTCTGGTTCCATTTATAAGAAAAGATTTCCTTTTTAGATATATTGAATACATAATGTATTTGGATAATATATTGTCCAGATACATTATGTATTCAATGTATCTAAAAAAAAGAATCTTTTCTTATAAATAGAACCGGAGGTAGTATTTAATTAATTACAAGTGATATATGTAAAAAAAATATTAACTTTTATTGGAAAATGGGTCACCAACGTGCTTCAACGTGAACAGTTTCCCACTCAGGCGGACTCAATGACAAAATTTTGAAAATGTGTGGTTAGTTGGTTCTTTGAAAAACTTGCAAAGAACGATTATTATATATTATAGTGTGGTTGGCTTTAGCGACTTCCCTGTAGCATAACTTTCATAATTTAGTTTTCAATTACAGTGTGGTTGGTTTCAGCGATTATTATATTATGTTGAAGAACGAAAATTAACCAAAGTTATAGTATATCAAAGTCACTGAAACCTTTCCCGGTTCGGAACTTGCAAAGAACCTCCGTTGAAGAAGCTTGGAAGAAGCAAACTTGATGTTGCAGTAAAATTATTATTAAACTTGTTCACATCTCAGCCTCAAACAATTTATCTCATTCAGATGGCCAGCAGTAGCACTCAAAGTAGCAGCAACACGTCTTCTTCTATAGTGAAATTTCCATGGAGAAATTCCTATGACGTGTTTGTGAGCTTTAGAGGTAAAGATACTCGACTTAATTTCACTAATCATCTTTTTGCAGCCCTCCAAAGAAAAGGTATTTATGCATTTAAGGATGACACTAAGCTCAACAAAGGTGAATCCATAGCACCCGAGCTCTTTCGAGCAATCCAAGACTCTCAGATTTTCATTGTGGTTTTCTCTAAGAACTATGCTTCCTCAACTTGGTGCTTGAGAGAATTACAACACATTCTTCTTCACTGCGGTCAACACTCGGAAAAACGCATTTTGCCTGTTTTCTATGACGTTGATCCTTCTGAGGTAAGACATCAAAAAGAAACTTACGGGGAAGCCTTAGCTAAACATGCAGAAAGATTCAAACAAGACTCCGAGAAGGTGCAAAAATGGAGGACAGCTCTCTCACAAGTCGCAGATCTCTCTGGCTGGGATGTACGTCATAAGTAAGTAACAACTCTATTATACAAATGGCTTTTTCTTTTAGTTATCGTATGTATGTCATGATTTGGTGTTGTTGGTTAACTATTTTAAACTTGCAGGCCACAACATGCAGAGATTGAAGACATTGTTGATCAAATTATAAATAAATTAGTTTCCAAATTTTCAAGTCTTCCAAAAGATTTAGTAGGGATTCACCCTCCTATGTGGGAATTAGAAAAGAATTTAGTTTTGGACTCGCTTGATGATGTCCGTGTTGTAGGAATTTATGGCATGGGAGGAATAGGGAAGACAACTCTTGCTAAAGCTGTGCACAACAAAATCTCTCATCAATTTGATGTGTGTTGCTTTATTGACGATTTAAGCAAAAGTTATAAGCAAGATGGTCTTATCAGTGCACAAAAGGAAACTCTACTTCAAATTGCAGGTGAAGAACAACTTCAAACATGCAATTCTTACAACACACCTTACTTGATACGACGTAGACTGCATCGTGTAAGGGCCCTTATAACTATTGACAATGTTGATCAAGTTAAGCAACTCGAGGAATTAGGCGTGGATCGTGAATGCTTAGGTCCAGGGAGTAGAATAATAATAACTTCTAGAGATAAGCATATATTTGAAGAGTATGGAGTGGATGCTGTTTACCCAGTTCCACACTTGAATAGAAAAAATTCTCTTCAATTACTAAGTCGAAGAGCTTTTAAACTTGATCATATTGTGAGTAGTTATGATAAGTTAGCACAGGAGATAGTATATTATGCAGGTGGCTTGCCACTGGCAATTAAAGTATTGGGTTCATTTTTGTGTGGTCGTAATATCTCTGAATGGAAAAGTGCATTGGCAAGATTGAGAGAAAGTCCAAACAAAGATATCATGGATGTGTTGCGATTAAGTTTTGATGGGCTGGAGGAACCAGAACAGGAAATATTTCTTCATATTGCTTGTTTTTTCCACTATGGAAGTGAGAAATATGTTACAAATGTTCTTAAATGTTGTGGACTTAAAGCTGATATTGGATTGAAACTTCTAATAGAGAAATCACTTATAATCCTTTCGGAAGAAAGTAGAATTCAAATGCATGCTTCGTTAGAAGATTTGGGCATAAAAATTGCTCAAGAAGAACCAAGAAAGTGGAGCAGGGTGTGGCTCGAGGAACAGTTTGACTATGTTAAGTTGGAGAAAATGGTAAATGAGTAGTTTGAAAATATATAACTTATATTCATTTTTAGAAATTTTATTTCGAAAGTTATTAAATTTTTTTTTCTTTTTTGCAATGTTTTAGGAAGAGAAGGTTAAAGCCATTTGCAATGAAAGAGGAAAAGATTTAATGATCAAGGCAGAAACATTGTCAAAAATGAGTCATTTAAGATTGCTCATACTGATTGGAGTTGATTTATTAGGAAACCTCAGTTGCCTTTCTAACGAGTTAAGATACATGGAGTGGGTTGGATATCCTTGCAAGTATTTGCCATCAAGTTTTCAACCCAGTCAACTTGTTGAATTGATCTTGAGTTGCAACAACATAAAACAACTATGGAAAGACAAGAAGGTACTATATCTTCCCATTTAGCATCTTATTTTTTCCTGTTAAGAACATGAACAAATCAAAAGAAAGAATGTCCCCCCTTCTTTATGTTAAACTTTATGAGCAAAATGCGAGTTTATTATATCTCTTTTTTTGTTTGTTTGTAACAGTGTCTCCCACATTTGAGAAAATTGGATTTGAGCCACTCAATAAATCTAAGAAAGATGC
The DNA here is from genome assembly GCF_029867415.1 of Vicia villosa. Taxonomy (NCBI): domain Eukaryota; kingdom Viridiplantae; phylum Streptophyta; class Magnoliopsida; order Fabales; family Fabaceae; genus Vicia; species Vicia villosa. The sequence goes on along the minus strand of NC_081181.1, from coordinate 114,925,704 downwards.
CAGATTTTGAAGATATCCCAAATCTTGAGAAACTAAGTTTTGAAGGATGTGTAAAGTTGGTGCATATGGATCCATCTATTGGAGTTCTAAGAAAGCTTGTTTTCTTGACTTTGGAAGATTGCATAAATTTAGTAAGCATACCAGACAGCATATTTGGTCTCAGCTCTCTTAAATATGTAAATCTTTCCGGGTGTCGCAAATTATTTAAGAATCCAAGGATTTCGAATATAAGAGGAAACACATCACAGTCCCAATCAACAATGTTCTCTATCTTGAAATGGACAGTTTTTCATCATTCGTTATGCTCCCGCGCACCCAAAGATTTACGAGGTTATTTGTTGCCTTTCTTGGTTAACTTCTCTAACTTGCGTGATCTTGATATTAGTTTTTGTGGCCTAAGCCAACTCCCTGATGCAATTGGATGCTTACGTTGGCTTGAAGAATTAAATTTAGGGGGAAACAAATTTGTAAGGTTGCCTAGTCTGAAGGAGCTTCATAGACTTGTATTTTTAAACTTGGAGCACTGCAAGCTCTTGGAATCCTTGCCTGAACTTCCTTTTCGTGTTGCTATCGCTCGGGAGCATCGAGAGGACATACAGATAGTCAAAAAAGGATTGGTCATTTTCAATTGTCCTAACTTGAGTGAGAAGGAACTTGGCAGTACTATTAGTTATTCATGGATGCCACAGTTTATTCAGGCAAACGAAGTATTCACTAATGAAATTTATTTTGTAGTTCCAGGGAGTGAAATACCAAGTTGGTGCAACAATCAGAGTGAGGGTAATTTAATAAGATTAGATCTATCTCCTATTATGTCTGGCAATTACAGTAATATCAGTGGCATTGCGTGTTGTACAATATTTTCTGCTGCACCTCTTGACCCGACAAGATCCGCACGAAGAACTGGAATAGAAATAGGTATTTGTAATAGTAAGATTAACATTTGGCATGGTAAGAGGCTCATCCCAGTAATTCTTGAAGGAGATCTTATTGAGATAAATTCAGATCACTTGTGCCTGATATATTTCCCTCTGAAATCATTCATTTATTTCCTGAAGTGCTTAGACGAAACTTTCAGCGATCTTGATCATTTTAAGCTGTATGTTAGTATTTGTAACTGTGCATATATTGGTTTTGGTGAAGTTTCGGATTTGAAGGTTAAGAAGTGTGGGTATCATTGGGTATACAAACAAGATCATGCATCGCAGCTGAAACTCCTTAGCTCAGAAGTGCAAGTTTTGGCAATTGAAAACGATTATTGAAATGTTCCTATAATTTGTAAGAGAGAGTGTGTGGGTGTGTACGTATTAGAACTCACTGAGTTTTGATTAAATAAGTGTTTGAATAATCTCTTGTACTGATCTAAACCTGTTGTTGTATTTTGTTGTAGTTCGAACTGACAATCTAGCTAATACACATTTACAAACTAATGTATCAGAATTATGCGCAACATGTAAGGTTTGTGTAAGACCTGATAGATAGAAGCTCAGAAACAGTGTTAGGTGACAATAAGAGAACCAATATTGAATACAAGATCACTATGAACCGCATTTTATATTTTTATAAGACAAACTCCATGAAATCTGCCTATAATAACAGAATTTGCGGTCCCTGCCTTGATAAATAAGCAATAAGGTCAATTAAACTTTCTGGTGGTGTGATATGTTGATGTATATCTACTATGATATTTGGTCTATGTGAAAATCTTCAAAGACAATACCATGGATGATCATATCCAAATTCTTCTTCTGCTTCAATAAGTAGTTCTTGAAACAGTGCTTAGTTCAAGTATGATACCGGAATCACAAACCGCCTCATTTTATTTCCAACATAGACGGCAAGATAGCCTTTAAGAACTTCAAATCCCTTGCTAGATCCTTGAGTTGTGGAAAATGATGCCCTACTATGAATACTTGTGATGCGGAAAGCCATTGTAATTTTTATGGTTCCACGCCAATATAATATTGATTATGTTAAAGGATTGGATGAGAAATAGATATTGAGCTCTGATGATTTAGGATGCAAAAGACTTGTGTTGCTTGTGAAACCAAGGAGTAGTGTATATATAGTTGCTAAGGGCCTCCACAAAGCAATTAATCAATGAATGTATTTTGATATGTTGTGATAGGGCCTAGTTAGGGAGAAGGGATCGCATGGTATTGTCTACGATTCTGACACTAAAATATTCTTACATAGTTTAGTACAGATATTTTTTGTAAACTAGGCATCTTACCAAATTGTAAAGAAGGGGAAAAAATTACCATTAGATTGACAGATATTTTTGTTTAATGATAATGAATCCGACTATTCAAACATCTCATCCGTGTTTCTTGTTTATTGCACTTAAGATTTAGAAATATGACTATATATTTCTTGGTATTAGAACTTCAGTTGCTTGAATAGTTGAGTTCATTGTCAACAAACAAATAACAGATACTCTATAAATTTGTGATTCTAATAGTAATTGTGTTTTCTCATTTCATTGGAAAAGGGGATCTCTAAAATTTGATATAATTCCTCTCTATATCCTATTCTACAAAATGTCTCGACTAATCTGTCAGTATGCTACAATCTTAGGTTCATGTCATATTTCATAGCCTATTCATGCAAGAAGTTATATGTTGAAAGACATCTTCGCTGCAAGGAATGGTGAGGCCGCCCATTGGATGTTCGTATCCAAACTCTTCTTCAGCTTGACGCAGCAAGTTTTGAAACTGCTCGGTTTGCAGAAAATGATGACCTACTAATGATACCAGGTAAACGAAAATTCATCGTTGTATGTGTTAATACAACAGATGAAATGTGATAATAGATCATAATGCTTTTAAACATTTATGAACTCTGATTGAAAATTGATTATGAACACTTATGAAATAAACAGGTTTTTAAACATGTTTCCATATTCAATATTTTGGGAATGTAAGTTTATATCTCCTTTCAAAACATGAAACAATATAGAATTTTGGGATTGACCTCAACCTGTTACAGTTAAACTACTTTATCAGTACCTTGTTAGAATCATGTTGACATTTTATCTTAAATAAATATCACTGCTGCATACAAATTTGATAGGAACAAACAAGTATCCTCCTATTACAAGATAATAAGGAAAAGTATTTTATGCTTCATTCGAGCTTTTTTATGCTTTTTCCAACTGAAAGTCATGGGACTTCTCACAACAGTATTTTCATTTGACCATTCTAAGCTTCCAAAACTATCTCTTTCTGAACTTGTTCTAGTACTACTGAATGTAACAACATACAACTTTGTGATATTCACCAAAGACATGTTTGATTTAAACCATACTGTATAAGTTCCCGCAGCACCCACGTTTGTGAGAGTACGCCTGTGTTTAACCTGCATCGTTTCTTCAAAAACCACAGCAAACTAAGGGTAATTGAGGTTTGCTATACTGTACTGCTTCTTTGTGTGACATACCGCATACGTACTTTCTTTTCACCACGGTATCAACATCTGCAGCTGAGTAGTTCAATGCCCAGAGGACGCTCAAATAATCATCCACTGAAAGATCATAGACAAGTCCGTCCAGGACGTAGTGCAAGAACAGGATCCACGTGTCCAGCCCCAAAATCAAAGGGTGTCGCATGCTTTTTGTTAATGTCTTCCAACAGTGTCTTTCCATTCTTGTAAACCGGTTAAGCAGTCGTGATCAGCGCAGATCGAGTGGCTGCGGGGCTCAAATCTGGATGAATCGACATGATTAAAGCTGCTATCTCGCTTACATGAGGACATGCTCATCACTCATGTTGTGAATGACTTTAGGCAACATAAGAAGAAACCAGGAAAGTAGTGATTACTAATATATATAAAATGACTTTTGTTGCCTATAAATTATGCATAATTCTGATACATTAGTTTGTAAATGTGTATTAGCTGGATTGTCAGTTCGAAGAAACATGTGCTGTGAGATGTCTAAACCATGCCCACCATTGGATTAGCTATAACAAAATACAACAACAGACATCAGGTTTCATTCACCATACAATGTTTTAATTTCAAGTAGGTTATATGTTGGCCATTATCTCAGAAGGCGGGGTATGTGTATCTTCTTCCTTATAGCTTCCTAATCTTTGAAAATACACTATTCCTTGGTTTCACAAGTATCACAAGTCCTTTGCATCTTAAACCATCAGAGCTCAATATCTATTTCTCATCCAAATAAAAATATACAATGGGTTTCCGCATAACAAGTATTATCGGAAGAACATCATTTTCCAGAACACATGGATCTACCAAGGGATCTGAAGTCCCTAAAGGCTATCTCGCAGTTTATGTTGGAGATAAAATGAGGCAGTTTGTGATTCTGATATCATATTTGAACCAAGCACTGTTTCAAGAACTACTTAATGTAACAGAAGAAGAATTTGGATATGATCATCCAATGGGTGGTATCACAATTCCATGCAGTGAGGATGAATTCTTAAACCTCACTTCTAGCTTGAATTGAGCTCTAAATCATGCTAATAGAATTTGGATAGATTAGTTTAAGATAGATTAGTTGAGGCTAATTTGTCCTGAAAGCATTTTCTTCAATTACAAAGATTTTTCGTTTTCTTTCTTCCTTAGGAAATCAAATGTTTCCTTAAAGAGAATGCTAATGATACAAGAGATTGTTCAAACACTTATTTTATCAAATCACACTGACTTCTAATACATTCTCTCTAGAACCCTACATACATAATGATACTAATGGGGTCATTAACTAAAATGCCCAAATACTAATGAGAGCCCAATAACAATACAAATAAAAATTCAACTAAGATAAATTCTTCTTCCAAATAAAACATTCAACTTCTCTTATCTAACTTCATAATACTAACACAATTACTCTCTATCATATACACAATTGTGGTTGTGCCTCATCTTCAATTGCCTAAACTTGCACTTCTGAGCTAAGGAGTTTCGGCTGCGATGCATGGTCTTGTTTATACACCCAGTGATACCCACACTTCTGAACCTTCAATTTCATATCTTCACCATTCCAAAGATCAACATACAGCTGAAAATGATCAAGATCGCTGAGAGTTTGAGTTTCGTCAAGGCACTTCAGAAAATAAATGAATGATTTCATAGGGAAATATATCATGCACATGTGATCTGACTTTAAATCAATAAGATGTCTTTCAAGAATTACTGGGATGAGCCTCTTACCATGCCAAATGTTAATCTTACTATTAGAAATACCTATTTCTATTCCAGATCTTTGTGCGTTTCTTGTCGAGTCAAGAGGTGCAGTAGAAAATATTGTACAACACACAATGCCACTGATATTACTGTAATTGCCAGACTTAAGAGGAGATAGATCTAATCTTATTAAATAACCCTCACTCTGATTGTTGCACCAACTTGGTATTTCACTTCCCGGAACTACAAAATAAATTTCATTAGTGAATACTTGGTTTGCCTGAATAAACTGTGGCATCCATGAATAATTAATAGTACTGCCAAGTTCCCTCTCACTCAATTTAGGACAATTGAAAATGACCAATCCTTTTTTCACTATCTGTATGTCCTCTTGATGCTCCCGGTCTATAGCAGCAGGAAAAGGAAGTTCAGGCAAGGATTCCAAAAGCTTGCAGTGCTCCAAGTTTAAAAATACAAGTCTATAAAGCTCCTTCAGACTAGGCAACGTTACAAAATTGTTTCCCCCTAAATTTAATTCTTCAAGCCAACGTAAGCATCCAATTGCATCAGGGAGTTGACTTAGACCACAAAAACTAATATCAAGACCACGCAAGCTAGAGAAGTTACTCAAGAAAGGCAACAAATAACTAGGTAAATCTTTGTGCGCGCGGGAGCAGAAGAAATCATGAAAACCTGTCCATTTCAAGATGGAGAGCGTTGTTGATTGGGATTGTGATGTGTTTCCTCTTATATTCAAAATCCATGAATTCTTAAATATTTTGGGACACCCGGAAAGATTTACATATTTAAGAGAGCTGAGATCAAATATGTTGTCTGGTATGCTTTCTAAATTTTTGCAATCTTTCAAATTCAAGAAAACAAGCTTTCTTAGAACTCCAATAGATGGATCCATATGCACCAACTTTACACATCCTTCAAAACTTAGTTTCTCAAGATTTGGGATATCTTCAAACTCCGGCATCTTTCTTAGATTTATTGAGTGGCTCATATCCAATCTTCTCAAACATGGGAAATACTGTTACAAACAAACAAAAATAAAGAAACAAAAAACTCGCATTTTGCTCATAATATTTAAAATAAAGAAGGGGGGACATTATTTTCTTCTAATTTGTTCATGTTCTTAACAGGAGAATAAAAAAAGCTAAAAGGGAATATATAGTACCTTCTTGTCTTTCCATAGTTGTTTTATGTTGTTGCAACTCAAGATCAATTCAACAAGTTGATTGGGTTGAAAACTTGATTGATGGCAAATACTTGCAAGGATATCCAACCCACTCCATGTATCTTAACTCGTTAGAAAGGCAACTGAGGTTTCCTAATAAATCAACTCCAATCAGTTTGAGCAATCTTAAACGGCTCATTTTTGACAATGTTTCAGCCTTGATCACTAAATCTTTTCCTCTTTCATTACAAATGGCTTCAACCTTCTTTTCCTAAAACATTGCAAAAAAGAAGAAAAACTTTAATAACTTTTGAAATAAAATTTATAAAAAATGAAAATAAGTTTTATATTTTCAAATTACTAATTTACCATATTCTCCAACTTAACATAGTCGAACTGTTCCCCGAGCCACACCCGGCTCCACTTTCTTGGTTCTTCTTGAGCAATTTTTATGCCCAAATCTTCGAACGAAGTATGCATTTGAATTCTATTTTCTTCCGAAAGGATTATAAGTGATTTCTCTATTAGAAGTCTCAATCCAATATCAGCTTTAAGTCCACAACATTTAAGAACATTTGTAACATATTTCTCACATCCATAGTTGAAAAAACAAGCAATATGAAGAAATATTTCCTGTTCTGGTTCATCCAGCCCATCAAAACTTAATCGCAACACATCCATGATATCTTTGTTTGGACTTTCTCTCAATCTTGTCAATGCACTTTTCCATTCAGAGATATTACGACCAAACAAAAATGAACCCAATACTTTAATTACCAGTGGCAAGCCACCTGCATAATATACTATCTCACGTGCTAACTTATCATAACTACTCACAATATGATCAAGTTTAAAAGCTTTTCGGCATAGTAATTGAAGAGAGTTTTTTTCATTCAAGAGTGGAACTTGGTAAACAGCATCCACTCCATACTCTTCAAATATATGCTTATCTCTAGAAATTATTATTATTCTACTCCCTCGACCTAACCATTCCCGATCCACGCCTAATTCCTCGAGTTGCTTAACACACTACTAAAAAAATTGAATTTAGAGAGGGAATTATTCCGTCACTAATTCACAAAATTCCGTCACAAAATCATTTAGTGACGGATTTAGCGAGGTGGGAATATCCGTACCGAATTTCAATGTCGCAAATAGTTTGTGAGGGATTTTAAATTCCGTCATAAACTGTTAAGGAATAATTCCGTCACTAATTTTAAATTTCCGTCAGAAACCATGCCAAAGAAATCCTTCAGAAATTTGTGAGGGATTTTAAAATACGTCAGTAAATATACTTTTGTGACGTTTATATTCCGTCACTAATTGCTAAAGACTAATGTTTGAATACTCGCTTTATGAGGGATTTATTCCCTCACTAATCAATGAGAACTAACCTGAAGTTATTGAAATTGTAAATTTCCTGACAAATGTATTTAATATTAAAACTAAATTTACTATATCATAATAAAAATAAATCAATCACAATATGAAACAACATAAATAGTTTTAGTGAATATCATAAATATTCCCCAAATAGATACAAATAGTACTAAAATTAAGTTCTTAAGACTAAATATTAAAACCATAGTATTTTTTCGTTGACATTAAATATTACAACTACAAGTTCAAAAAAAGATCTTAAAATTAAGAAATTACAAGGAAAATAGTACTATCATTGTTCTTGAAACTAAGTCATGACAAACAAAAGTGAGTTCACTACAATTTAGTAGTGTATTTCAAGAAGTGGGTGGAGACGGATTTTGAGCCGAACGGTGAGGTTGATGACCTCCAGAAAAACTTTCCATAAATCGGAATAATTGTTCTCTAAGCAAACGTGAGTCTTCTTGTGATGCACGAATTAAATCCTCATGAGTCTTGAGTTTCTCTTTAAGGGTGTTGTTTTCAACAGACAAATCAGAAATAACAGTCTTCATGTGTTCATATTCAGTTAGTGAGATACCGTCAGATATGGAAGATCCAGATGACTTGTACTTTGCTGCTTCTGGTCCCAAACCATATATACGACCTTTCTTGTTCACTCCTCCAACAACATCTAAGAAGATGATGTTGTCAGATTGATGACTAGAAACATCATCTCCAGGTGCCTCTTGTGAGTCCCTCTCAATAATCCTTTTTTCATACTCATTCTGTAATTAACAATTAAGTAGATAGGAAAAATATAATCAGTCGAAACACAACATATCATAATATTAATAGTTCATAAGAACTCGCACAATCTTGTACTAGTAGGTAAATAGTTTGTGGCACGAGTTATGAAAAGAAAGTTAATTAATAAGTGATATAACATGTGGGCATAAGCTTGAATAAGTGGCTATAAAAACTTACTGGAGTTTTTTTGTTTTTCAAAAAACAGAAGTAAATTATACTTTCATGCTTCACATATAACATAAATGTACTAAGTGAACAATGAGTGTTAGTTTATGTCCTTCCAATCCTATCCAATTTCATGCTTATTTCTAATTCTTATTATAGTTATTTCTATGTGAACATTGTTTTGGGCATTGAGTGTTAAATTAAAATGCATCAGCAGGGATAGAAATTAAAAATATCTAGGCAAATGTTCATAAAATTTTATAGGATCTCAATAAATGAATGACTAAATAGAAAAAAACATAGATAAGCATTAGATTCTCCTACTTAGGATTGTGTGGAAAATATCTATCATCAACTTCAAAAATTAATGTATCCCTTGACTTTGTTAATGTAGCTTTTGAGAGAACAAATATTTCTTATGGCTGTAGTAACCTATCTAGTAATTTTGTTTTTGTTGCATATTATTTTATAACTCTTTATACTTTGGATCATATTGCCTTAGCAGAAAGCTGAAGCATTAGATTCAAACTGCCCAAACTCTAAGTCATATGAAATGTTGTTGTTAATAGTGTCCTTTTGTTGATTGTGTACTAAACGGCTTACAATATTATAAATGTTCAATCTGCCATCAGTAGTTTGAACTGATACCTAAGTACCTTAATATTAACCATTTGCAACCACTATATCACAGAGGACTTAATTTGCTTCATGTGGCTAAACTCATTCTTTGATAACACCACTCATTTTAGTAGATAAAAGCATTAATACACCATTTTAACATCATTATTACGAACATTATTTCATGCATTGGTACAACATAATATAACAACATTTAGTATAAACATTTTAGTTTATGAAATTGTAACTTACAGCAACCATCTCTGATTTTGAAGAAACCCACTTGTTTGGGTTACCCTTTACTCTGTGTGTCTTTTGAAATAACTCCCAACAAGTTGGATTTGTATCTGAGGATTTTTTCTAAAAAGAAAAAAAAATATAAATCAATGTAAATTAAAATTGAAATATTTAACATTACCAAAGAAATTCAATTTCTTACTAGTCTCTTATAGTGCTCGGTTGTTGGAATTGATCCTCCAGTGTGTAGTGGGCCATCCGAAGATCTTCTATTATGAGTGTTAATTTGTGACTTTCTTTTCCACTTATCATCATTCCATTTTTCTTCTAATATCTTGCGCGTTTCAATAGGAATCCAATCACCCGGATCAATATTCTTTCTCACCCTATACATTGTGTTTGAGTATACATCAGAGGCTTTATGATCAAATATCTTCTTAATTTCTTCCTTGTGTTCAGGTAGCCACTTGTACTTTCTCTACAATATTGACAATATAAGTTAATATAAAAAATGTTAATATAACAAAATTCTGTTAGGTTCTTAAAACTTAAGAGTTCATCATTCTCGTCATGTATCAATGATATCAAAACTCAATATTTACATGGAAATAGGATGCATGCTAAGCCAACAATAGATGAAAAAAATTCTCTGATACAAAACAAAACAGGATGCATGCTTAGCCTTTAAAATTCCTATTGGCATACTAGCCTTTAAAATGCCAAGCAAAATTTTCCATTGATACAGAAGGAAACAGGATGCATGCTTAGCAGCATCAAATTCAATATTTCCACTTAAAATATTTCCAAAATTTTAAAAGAAAGAAGTATAATTTCAAACCATAGAATATATAAAAACTCTAGACAAATTGTTCATCCTTATCCTATTGTACCTCAAACTCTCCAAACCACAATTTGTTCACAACTTTATATTCATCGTCGCCCTTCATTTCTCCATAGTTTGCCCAAGACACTACAAACTTACGTTTGATAATTTTTGCAATCTCACGCGTAGGCTGAATTGCAGGGTCAAATCTACAAAAATTTAAATAAATTATAATATAAAATCATGATTTATTTATAAGTTAAATGAAGTTATTAAAACTTACGTCTTTTGTGGACCTGGACGAATCCAAATCCGTCCATCAGTAGGGTCCTTACTTCCAATTTGTGGAGGTGAATCGACATGGGATGATGATACATGTGGATCATCACCGGATGCAGCAGTTGATGGGACATGTGACAGACTAGGTGTAGAAGAAATAGGTGGACTAACTGAGGAGGAAATATGAGGGCTATGGGTGGAGTGCTGAAATTGAGAATCTGTGGCTCTATGAGATGTGGAAGAATTTGTAGGTTGGCCAACAATAGATGGTGACAAGGTAGTGGTACCTCTACCTCTTTCAAATGAAACATGAGGGCTAGGAGTTGAGTGTTGAAATTGAGAATGTGTGGCTCTTTGAGAAGTGGAAGAATTTGTAGGTTGGCCAACAATAGATGGTGACAAAGTAGTCGTACCTCTACCTTTTTCTGATGAAACATGAGGGTTAGGAGTGGATTGCTTTGTAGGTTGCCTATTTATAGTTTGTGACAAAATAGTGGTACCCTTAAATCTCTCGGGTGAAAGATGGGGGGTAAAAGTGGAATGAGGAAGTTCAGTATTTGTAGGCTGGCCATTAATAGATTGTGACAAAGTAGTAGTGGCCCTACCTCTCTTACCTTTACAAATACCCCTACCAATACCTCTTCCTCCACCCTTCGTTTTATCATTGTCCTCCATCTATAGACAAAAATAAAAACATCAAATTGATTAATGTACATAAATAAATAAAAATTAAAAAAAAGTACACACAAACAAACAATAATTTTCATGAATATGCATAAGAATAACACAAATATTAAATTAATTTATTCTTAAACAAGCAAAAAAACAAATAATATTTTTCATGAATAAATGATGCATAATACCATAATAATCATAATTGTCGTCATCATCCCATCCATCTTCTTCCTCCTCCTCCCCCTCATCCTCTTTCTCCTCCTCATCCTCTTCCTCGTCTTCCTCCTCCTCTTCCTCTTCCTCTTCATCTTTCTCATCCCCTTCCTCCTCCTCCTCATCCTCATCCCCGTCCTCATCCTCATCCTCATCCTCATGGCACTGATGAAAATCATCATCATCATTTGAAACAACTATAGGTATTTGATGAACATCATCATCTTGATATGCATCAGTTGTTTCATGTTTGTTTTTTTCCATAGATTGAATGGTACTCCGTGCCTTGGTTTTTATGACTCCTAGCCAACCTTGTTGCCCTTCAGGAAATGATGTAAAGTAAACTTGGTCAGCTTGTTGGGATAATACAAAAGGATCATAATTTTGATATCTCCTAGATTTTTTAATCTCAACATTTCCATAGTTATCCATCTTTGTCCCTTGAGAACTAGGATCAAACCAATCACATTGAAATAAAACCACCTTCTTTGTCGGGTGACCAGTGTACTCTAGTTCGACAATGTCATTCAAAACTCCATAGTAATCATTTTCTAATGAATCAAATTGCCCTCCCCGAACACAAACATTGTGATTGGTTGTACTCATCCCTTCATTTCGAGATTTGGTCACAAACTTGTAGCCATTAATAACATAACCAGACCATTTAACAACTTCTCTAATAGGGCCCCATGCCAAACTCCTTAAAAGCACATCGTCTATCATGTTCCTTGAATCAAGCACCTACATTAAACAATATTTTAAATTCAACCTAAAAAATTGAATGCACTAGACTTAAACTATAAATATTCACGTACATATGTTTTGAACCATGTTGGGAATGATGCGGAAACTTGCTTATCCAAATCAGTTTCATTCAACTGAGGATCTAACTCTCGTAACAAATCAGAGTGCATACTACACAAAGATGATACCCGTTAAACTTGACTTCATAAAATATACATGTGTGAAACTTTTAACTTTGAAATACTTACTCCAGGTAAGGTACCACTTCAGGACAATTTAAAAGAATATACAAGTGAGCAGCTTTCATTTCCTTATCATCCAAGGTAGAAGTGGTACTTTTTCCAAATGGACGGCCCGGGTAATTAAAGATTGACAATGGAGGACCCATTGAAAAATCCTCTCCCCCATCATCATTTCGTGGCACTCTTGTTCTCCTTGATGGAACATCGGGTGGATAGTAATAGGAAGCAAATGTGGACATCTCCTCTAATAAATATGCTTTACAAATCGAACCTTCAACACGAGCCTGATTCGTTACCTTTTGTTTTAAAGTTCGGATGAACCTATTGATCAAATCAAGAATATACTTGGTTAATTTCCTTATTTTTATTCATTTATCAAAGAAATTATAATAATGTTGAATAATTAACCTTTCAAATGGATACATCCATCTATATTGCACAGGACCGCCAACTCTTGCTTCATAAGCTAAATGAATAGGAAGATGTTCCATTGAGTCAAAAAAGCTTGGAGGAAATATTTGTTCTAATTTGCACATTATGATTGGAATGTTTTCCTCCAAACTACGCAATTTATCCTCTCTCAACAAAGATGACGTAATTTCTCTAAAGAATTGGCTGAATTCAGTCAGTGTATTCAAAATCGGTTTGGGTAAGGCTTTGAAGGCTAATGGTAGCAAACGTTGCATGAATACATGGCAGTCATGACTCTTCATGCCAAACAACTTTGCTTCCTTCAAGTCAACACATCTACTTAAATTAGAAACATAACCATCTGGAAGCTTAAGGTTTTTAACCCATTCACATACAGCTACTCGTTGTTGTTTGGTTAATGTATATTGTGCCTTTGGTTTTACAAAGTTACCATTGTTTGGTTAATGTATATTGACTTCTTGCTTCATAATTCATAAGAATTTTTTTATTAGTAAAGGAACATTTATCTTAATTGAGAAGCTTTTATAAGTTAATAAAAACATGGTTCCATGTCCCATTATTGGAGAAAGGTTGTGTAACCAATATGCTTATGAATAAGCTAAACTAGGTGAGTTGTAGCAACCTGTAAACTATGACACTGATAAAAATATTTCTGCAATGTTTAATTTATCTCTCAACTTCTAAATTGAATGCTATAGTTTTTTTGTCTTTGCAAATTCTTTTTTTTATAAAAGTTGGTAGTTGCTGATTGTTGGAAATTTTAAAAAAAAAAAACGTAAAAGGGGCCAGCTTCATCCTAAGAAAAATATTATGAAAACTTGTTGTTTTAACTCTAAACACCACTAAAGTATATACCATTAAATATTCTCATTAAACACCACAAAGTTAAAAGTCAGCATCTACCTCTACCCAAACATAATAGTTAAAACACCATAATCTAATCAAAATTAAAAATCCTGCTTCAGACTAAATAACTTTGACAGAGTCACAAAGGACCACCAAACAACTCTACTGATAAAACTGATAAACAACAGAATCACAATATGAAACTACCACTCCTGATCACCTTAATCTCGGTATTGAATCTAAAACAACACCAGCACTTATCAAATAAAGAAAAACAAAACCAAAACCAATAAACCTTATTTCAACAAAACTCAGCACACGCAAAATTAGTTTCTTATTCGTTTACGGTCTACAAAAGAGAAAAAAAGATTAGATTGGATTGCATACCTTGAAAACGTGAATCTTTGCGGTTTCTGGGTTTTTCGTTATTGATTTATTTGCCCTAACAAACCTTCTTTCTTTCTTGATTGCTTGAGAGAGGAACCGTAAGTGAGAAATTTCTTCTATGTTGTTTCGGTTAGAGCTTGAAGCTGGGTTCCGCCGTTTTGCTTACCTTAACCAGCTTCTGCTTCTAAGTGTAATAGGGTTTTAGCATTTGTCATTTTTGGTTTTTTTAAAATATTATTAATTTAGAATTAAAATTAATTTATAAGTGAGAGGGAGATATGAGAGGGAAATGAAAATTTGTCAAAAATGATAAAGAGATGACGGAGGGAAATTGAAAACAAAATTAGATTAGCTTTATTTTTACTCAAATTCATTATGTTATATATATTAACTGAATCAATATGTAAATAAAATAATCTTTCTATATTTTGTATCATTGAAATCTCCTTTTGTTTTTGGCTAATTCTTATTTTAATTATATAAATTTTGATCTATCAATTTTTAATTTTTTTATAATGAATTTTTATATACTTATATATAAAATAGAAAAACATATGTATTATTATAAATATTTTTTATAATTGAAAAAAATAAATATTTGTATCTATTAAAGATTTTTTTTAAAATTTATATCTATATGTTTATTAAAAAAATATATTAATAAATTTGGGACAAAGATACCAAAATAATTTTAAAAAAATATAATTATTTTTTAATTTTAAAAAATGCCCACAAGTTATCAGAACGAATTTAATCTTTTATATAACAACAAAAAAATATAAAACAATTCCCTCACAAAATTTGTCACTAATAACCTGTTACACATTTATGAGGGAATTTGTGACTGAATGATTAGGGAGGGATAAAATTCATCTTAGAATTCCTCCCTAAATTTTCTCTTACCAAATTTGTGAGGGAATTTATGAGGGATTTTTTATGACGGAATAAATATGTCGTAAATATATTTGTTTATATGTGAACGTGACGTTTCAGCTATGTATACAACTTTCCCTCACAAAATCCCTCAGAATTAGTGAGGGATTTACTTCCCTCCCTAATTTCCCTCTCTAAATTCAATTTTTTTAGTAGTGACATGATCAACGTTGTCAATAGTTATAAGGGCCTTTACACGATGTAGTCTGCGTTGTATCCAGTAAGATGTGTTGTAAGAATTGCATGTTTGAAGTTGTTCTTCACCTGCAATTTGAAGTAGAGTTTCCTTTTGTGCACTGATCAGACGATCTTGCTTATAACTTCTGCTTAAATCTTTAATAAAGCAATGCACATCAAATTGATGAGAGATTTTGTTGTGCACAGCTTTAGCAAGAGTTGTCTTCCCTATTCCTCCCATGCCATAAATTCCTACAACACGGACATCATCAAGCGAGTCCAAAACTAAATTCTTTTCTAATTCCCACATAGGAGGGTGAATCCCTACTAAATCTTTTGGAAGACTTGAAAATTTGGAAACTAATTTATTTATAATGTGATCAACAATGTCTTCAATCTCTGCATGTTGTGACCTGCAAGTTTAAAATAGAGTTATTTTTACCGAACTTTAAAATTTACAAAAGCAAGAGCACCAATTATAAATAGTATCGATAAGGAAGATTACTTACTTATGACGTACATCCCAGCCAGAGAGATCTGCGACTTGTGAGAGAGCTGTCCTCCATTTTTGCACCTTCTCGGAGTCTTGTTTGAATCTTTCTGCATGCTTAGCTAAGGCTTCCCCATAAGTTTCTTTTTGATGTCTCGCCTCAGAAGGATCAACGTCATAGAATACTGGAAAAACGCGTTTTTCAGATTGTTGACTGCAGTGAAGAAGAATGTGTTGTAATTCTCTGAGGCACCAAGTTGAGGAAGCATAGTTCTTAGACAAAACCACAACGAAAATCTGAGAGTCTTGGATTGCTCGAAGGAGCTCGGGTGCTATGGATTCACCTTTGTTGAGCTTAGTGTCATCCCTAAATGCATAAATACCTTTTCTTTGGAGAGCTGCAAAAAGATGATCAGTGAAACTAAGTCGAGTATCTTTACCTCTAAAGCTCACAAACACGTCATAGGAATTTCTCCATGGAGATTTCACTAGAGAAGAAGGGGGGTTGCTGCTGTGAATAGGAATTAGTTTAAATGTATTTATTTAGTGTAATTACCGATATAGCCCTGTAACCTTTATATATACGAGAAATAATAATGAGAAAAGTATGAAGCCAAGAATTATTGACATGGTATCAGTAGGTTTTCGATCAAACCTGTGAGTCTTAGGTTAATCTTGGCTTTATTCAGCGACACCCCACTGGGTCGCTCTTGAAATCATCTCGGTAGATCTCGTTTCTCGGTAATTGAAATCATCTCGGTTCTCGGTAATCTCTTCCAAGATTGCGATTCTAATCTCTGGTGCTTACAATCGTGTTTCTAGTAGTGCTCATAAGTTACAATTTTGTTATTCCTCCTTGTTTGCAAATCGTGTTTGCTTTGATCGTGTTCTCGTATCGGTGTCGGCAAGTATTCTGAATTAGGGTTTTGATTTGGTGTCGGCAAGTATTCTGAATTAGGGTTTTGATTTGGTGTCGGCGAGTATCCTGAATTAGGGTTTTGATTTGGTGTCGGCGTGTCTCCTGAATTGGGGTGTTGATTTGGTGTCGGCAATTATTCTTCAGTGTTCCGTTGGTGTTTCTTGTTTCACGTTAACAAAATTGTTACGTTAACAAAATTGTTCTTAAGTCATCTCTGATATTATGGCTTCCGAAAAAGAGAGAGATCATATTTGTGTTCGTTTTACCGGAAAGAATTATCTTGTTTGGGAATTTCAATTTCGGATGTATGTCAAAGGGAAAGGATTATGGAGTCACTTGGACGATGTCTCTTTGGCACCGTTAGAGACAACTGACTTAGATGCATGGGAAATAGAAGATGCTCAGATTATCACTTGGATTCTCGGTACTATTGATCCTCACATGATTAATAATTTGCGATCTTTTTCAACTGCTCAAGAAATGTGGAACTACTTGAAGCGTATCTATAACCTAGACAATGCGGCCAAACGTTTTCAGTTGGAGCTAGACATTGCCAATTACAAACAAGGCAATCTGTCTGTTCAAGAATATTATTCTGGTTTTTTGAATTTGTGGACAGAACACTCTGCGATTATACATGCTGAGGTACCCAAGAGTTCTCTCGCGGATGTCCAAGAAGTCTATAATACTAGTAGGCGGGATCAATTTCTCATGAAGCTTCGTGCAGAATTTGAGGTTGTCAGAGGTGCCTTGCTGAATAGGAATCCTGTTCCTTCTTTAGATACATGTGTCGGTGAAATTCTCAGAGAGGAACAACGTCTTGCTACTCAAAGATCCATGTCTCATGATGTTGTCATTTCTGAGTCTTCTATGTTTGCATATGCTCCTCAGGGTAGAGGTAAAGGTCGTGATATTCGACATGTCCAATGTTTCTCTTGCAAACAATTTGGACATTTTGCTCAGAGTTGCAGTAAGAAGTTTTGTAATTATTGCAAGCAGCGGGGCCATATTATCTCTGATTGTCCCACTCGTCCTCCACGATCAGCACAACGGTCGGTGCAAGCATTTCCTGCTAGTACAAGCTCTGTAGTTGGTCCTTCCATCACCAATCCATCTAATGGTGGTGCTCTCCAACCTGAAACAATCCAACAGATGGTACTTTCCGCTCTTTCAACCTTGGGAATTCAGGGTAAGTCTTCGAATGTTTCCTGCCCGTGGTTTCTTGATTCTGGTGCATTCAATCACATGACAGCCTCTTCTGAATACTTGCACAATTTACATTCTTACCATGGTAATCAGAAAATTCAAATTGCGGATGGTAATGCTCTCTCTATCACTCATGTTGGTGACCTCAACTCTGATTTTCGGGATGTGTTTGTATCACCTGGACTTGCTTCCAATTTATTATCTGTTGGTCAATTGGTTGATAATAATTGTAATGTAAATTTTTCTCGTGATGGTTGCCTTGTGCAGGAACAGGTGTCGGGGAAGGTGGTTGCGAAGGGGCCTAAAGTGAGAAGACTGTTTCCACTTCAGTTTATTTCTAGTCATTTATCTTTTACTTGTAATAATGTCTTGAATTCTTATGAGGATTGGCATAGAAAATTGGGTCATCCTAACTCTGTTGTTTTATCTCATTTATTTAAAAATGGTTTGTTTGGAAATAAAAATGTTGTTTCTAATGCCTCTCTTTCATGTTCTGTTTGCAAATTAGCTAAAAGTAAAACACTTCCTTTTCCGTCTGGTGCTTATCGGGCTTCCTCTTGTTTTGAAATGATTCATAGTGATGTATGGGGTATGTCTCCTGTAGTTTCTCATGCTCGCTATAAATATTTTGTCACATTTATTGATGATTATTGTCGTTTTACTTGGATATATTTTCTTCGGTCTAAATCTGAAGTGTTTTTTATGTTTAAGAAATTTCTGACATATGTTGAAACTCAATTTCATGAAAGTGTTAAAATTTTTCGCTCTGATTCTGGTGGTGAGTACATGTCTCGTGAGTTTCAAGAATTTCTTCAACAAAAAGGCATTTTGTCTCAACGATCTTGTCCCAATACCCCCCAACAAAATGGGATGGCAGAACGCAAGAATCGTCATTTGCTTGATGTGACACGCACTTTACTTCTTCAAGCTTCTGTACCACCCCGATTTTGGGTGGAGGCTCTTTCCACAGCTGTCTTCTTGATCAATCGTCTTCCTTCTACGGTTATTGATCTCGATTCTCCTTTTTTTCGTCTTTTTAAAATTCAGCCTAATTATAATGATTTACATACCTTTGGATGTGTTTGTTTTGTTCACTTACCTCCATTTGAAAGGCATAAGCTTGGAGCGCAGTCTGTTCAATGTGCATTTATGGGTTATAGTCACTCTCATAAGGGATTTGTGTGTTATGATGTCACTAACCATCGTTTTCGTATTTCTAGGAATGTGACATTTTTTGATAACCAGTTTATGTTTCCATGTGTTTCTCCTGTCATGAATGATATTGTTACTCTTCCTAAGTTTTCTATTATGCCTCAATCTATAGAACGCTATAAACCAGGTCATGTATATGTCAGAAAACACAAACAGCAGGTTCCCACACCCCTTCCCGACGCTGAACCGCCACCTGATCCTGTAATGGTTGAACCACGACGTTCTGGTCGAATATCTCGAGCACCAGATAGATATTCACCAGACAGGTATGATTCCTCACATACTTCTCTGACTGCCACACTCTCTAGCATATCTATTCCTACTTACTATTCACAGGCTGTTAAAGATGTACGTTGGATAAAAGCAATGAATGAGGAACTTCAAGCTCTTCAAGAGAATTTCACATGGGATATTGTCTCTTGTCCTCCTGATGTTAAACCCATTGGCTGCAAATGGGTGTATTCTGTGAAATTGAATTCTGATGGGTCCCTCAACCGTTTCAAGGCTCGCTTGGTTGCCTTAGGAAACAAGCAGGAATATGGAATTGATCATGATGAGACATTTGCACCGGTTGCCAAAATAACATCTGTTCGTACGGTACTCTCTATAGCTGCTTCTAACGGGTGGACTCTTCATCAATTAGATGTGAAAAATGCTTTTCTTCATGGTGACCTGGCGGAAGATATTTATATGACTCCTCCTCAAGGTTTATTTCCGTCATCTAAGGGTGTGTGCAAGCTCAAACGCTCCTTATACGGTTTGAAACAAGCGCCTAGAGCATGGTATGAAAAATTTCGCTCCACTCTACTTGGGTTTTCCTTTACTCAGAGTCAGTACGATTCTTCTCTATTTATTCATAGAACATCTACTGGAATTGTCCTACTTCTTCTGTATGTTGATGATATGATTATTACTGGTTCTGATCATGCTTCCATTCAAAGCCTTAAACAACAGTTACAAGCAGCGTTTCATATGAAAGATCTTGGTAATTTGCATTATTTTCTTGGTCTTGAGGTTCATTCTACATCCAAGGGCATATTCCTCCATCAACACAAGTATGCCACAGATTTAATTTCTATGGCTGGTCTGCAATCAGCTAATCCAGTAGATACTCCTCTTGAGGTTAATGTTAAATATCATCGTGATGATGGTGATCTGTTGCATGATCCCTTATTGTATCGTCAACTCGTGGGTAGCCTTAATTACTTGACTATTACTCGCCCTGACATATCATTTGCTGTTCAACAAGTAAGTCAATTCATGCACTCTCCTCGCCACCTACACTTGGAAGCAGTTCGACGTATAATTCGTTACTTGAAGGGAAGCTCTCATCGTGGTTTATTCTTTCCTACTGGAGTTCCTCCTAAATTGAGTGCTTATAGTGATGCCGATTGGGCAGGGTGCCCTGATACTCGACGATCTGTCACTGGTTGGTGCATGTTTCTTGGCTCTTCATTGATCTCATGGAAAAGTAAGAAACAAGCGAGAGTCTCTAAATCTTCTACTGAATCTGAGTATCGTGCCATGTCTGCGGCTTGTTCTGAAATAATTTGGCTCCGTGGTCTTTTGGCTGAACTTGGATTTCCTCAAATAGAGCCAACTTCACTTTATGCTGACAATACAAGTGCCATCCAAATTGTTGCGAATCCTGTTTTTCATGAACGCACCAAACATATTGAAGTTGATTGTCACTCAATCCGTGACGCTTATGATGACAGAATAATATCACTTCCTCATGTCAGTACTCAGTTGCAGATTGCAGATATTCTTACCAAGGCTGTTCCGCGTCCACGTCATCAGTTTCTTGTTAGCAAATTGATGCTCATTGATAAGCAGCATCAATTTGAGGGGGATGTGAATAGGAATTAGTTTAAATGTATTTATTTAGTGTAATTACCGATATAGCCCTGTAACCTTTATATATACGAGAAATAATAATGAGAAAAGTATGAAGCCAAGAATTATTGTCATCCCTAAATGCATAAATACCTTTTCTTTGGAGAGCTGCAAAAAGATGATCAGTGAAACTAAGTCGAGTATCTTTACCTCTAAAGCTCACAAACACGTCATAGGAATTTCTCCATGGAGATTTCACTAGAGAAGAAGGGGGGTTGCTGCTACTTTGAGTGCTGCTGCTGGCCATCTGAATAAAGATAAATTGTTAGAGGATGAGATTTGAACAAGTTTTCTACTTTAATAATAATAACTTTTCTGCAACATCAAGTTTGCTTCTTCCAAGCTTCTTAGTTAGTGTGTTTGGAAAAACGTTTGCACTATAAATAGCACAACCCGAGGACATTTTTAACAGTAGCGGGTTGTTAGTGAAAACGTGCGTTTTTTTAGCAATAGCGTGTTAAAATAAAAAGGATTCCATTCACCAAATATTCCTATTTGATGAGAGCATTTATTTTTTTAATGGGATGAGAGCATGTTATCCATGTTTGATTACATTAAATTTCAACATTTCTTTTAACAATTAAATATATAATACTCCAAAGCACACCAGAAAGGGTGTTGTCTCCTATGCAGGTCTCTCATGTGAGTGAGACCTTGTTTTTCTTTTCAAACTAAACTACTAATAAACCCGTGCGAACCGCACGGGTTCTGGTACGAAACGCGCATTTGTTCTTAGATGTATATTTTTTAATACAAAAAAGTATATTAAAAGTAATTAACGTTTTTTGAAAAATATAAGAATAATTAATATTAAATTGTATCTAAAAAAATTAGAAACAAAATTGAAAACACCAAAATTAATTTGTGCCTAACAGTCTTTTGTAACATGAAGTTCCCGTTAATAATCAATACGTTGATCACTAACTTCATGTTCCAGTTAATATTTAATATTTGCCCAGTATCTATATTATATTCTTAAAAATGAAAACTTTATAATATATATATATATATATATATATATATATATATAACTATTATATTCGTTTTAAAATTATATTAATATTTATAATAATCTATTTTATATATTGTAAAATATTAAACAAAAAATTCGTTTTAATAATATTAATATATAATAATTTTAATAATAGTTTTAATATATCAGTTTTTTTCTAATAGTTTTAAAAATATTAATAAAAAAATATTTAATTTTCGTTTTTATTTTATTTACTATATTCTGTTTTATTTTTTAAGTTTTTATAAATAATTATTTAATTTATAATTTCGTTTTAATTTATAAAATAACCTAATTAAAAAATAACCTAATAAATCTATTAATCTATACAAAAAACGAAAATCTATTAAAAATATCCTAATAAATCTTTTAAATCTATTAAAAATATATCACATTATAATCTATACAAAAAAACTTATCTCTTTAAAATCTATACAAAAATAACCTAATAAATCTATTAAAAATATACTACATTAGAAAAAAATAACTTACCTCTTCTTCAATCTAATCCTTCTTCTTCAATCTACTCCACCTTCTTCAATCTACTAAACCCTATACAAAAAAATCAAAAATTAAAAACAGAATATAGAATGAAATTATAAGAAAATACTGATGTAACCTTAATTACCTTTGATATAAGAAAAATATTTGGGATTGAATTGGTATTGCAATTGGATTTTGGGAGAGAAGGGTTGGATTTCTGGTTTTAGGAGAGAAGGGTTGTGGTTCTGGTTTTGGAGAGGAAACGAAAAAGAATTCTGTTGTTGTTCTAATGAATGGTGGTGGAGTGAAGTGAATTGCGTAGATAAATACACAATGTAGCGACGTGAGAATCACATCGCTATTTGCCACGTGAGAACCACGTCGCAACATGACAACTGTAACATTAATTAATGTCTCTGCCTGCAAAGCTGTCACCATGTCACTTCAGTGGAACGTTGTGTTTGGTTTCTAAATGTTGCGACGTGTTTGTAACGTTACAACCAACTTTTTAAAAACTTGAATCTTCCCCCCATGTGAATGTTATAGCTTTTAATATTTTAATTTATAAATTTAATGTAGCGACGTGTATCCCACGTCGCAACCTTTTTTCACATAACCCAATACCTGACTTCTGATTACTTTATGGCTATAAAGTTATTTAATATTTAAAAACACCTTGCGAAGTGTATCTCACGTCGCAACTGAAAATATTGAGCCACGTGTTTTCCACGTCGCTAAAATATGTCGCTGGGAGAGGATTTCTTGTAGTGATTCCATGCTCCCGTTAATATTCAATATTGTGATCAATAACTTCTTGTTCCCGTTAATATTCACTATCTTGATCAGTAACTTCATGTTCCCGTTAATATTCAACATGTTAATAACTAACTTAAGGTTCCCGTTAATATTCAATATTGTGATCAGTAACTTCATGTTCCCGTTAATATTCAATATTTTAATAAGTAACTTTAGGTTCCCGTTAATGTTCAATATTGTGATCAGTAATCTCATGTTCCCGTTAATATTCAATATTTTGATCAGTAATCTCATGTTCCCGTTAATATTCAGTATTTTAATCAATAACCTCATGTTCCCGTTATTTTCAAAATATCACGTTAAAAATTATTTTATAATATCCAAATTTCTACTCATTATCACGTTAAAAATTACTTTATAATTTTAATACAACATTAATAGTTTTTATGTAATATATAATATATATTTATTAGTCCTTTTGTTTCTAATTTTTTAATTTCTCTTATTTATTTTTAATGAAAGATGATATTATAAAATAGTATATAATTTTTTATTTTTTTATTCCAAATTAGAAATGCTTCTTTATTTGTGTGAAATACATTAAAATTTATAATTTGAGACACGGTGAATATTTATAAAATTATCTTTAATTAGTGATATTTAAAATTATTCAAAAATTAAAAAATAGACAGTAATAAATATTTTATAATATCCCATTAAAAAAATAATAATATATACTTTATACTCTTTATATTTAATCAAATTCTTCATTTTAATGACCATTCATTTTTTCCTTTTTAATGATTTTACATTTCCTTTTAATATAGCAAATAATTATTTGTATCTGGTTATCCGTTTTTAAAATTGATTTTATTTTCCATATTTTGTTATTAATGTCAATAAGTAAAATTTAATTCCTATTCATTTTCCATAAAGTATGTTATGATTTTTTCCCTATTAATTAATTGTTTAAATTGAGGGTCTCAATGCATAGGTATGTTATAGTTACGATTTTTTCCTTCGGCAGCAAAGGATGTCATGATTTCTTCCTATTAATTAGTAATTATTTAAATTGTTGGTCTCAATGCATAGGTATGTCAGTAAAAAAAATTAAATTGTGGGTCTCAATATTTTTTAGCCTCTATAGGCCTATCATTGAAGTAACCATTTTTTTCTTCGGACCTATCACATAATAATGACAACATAGAAAATGACGTTTAAGAATATAATCTATGTGCTATTAAGCAATTACAAAATCATCATGACTAATTTAAAAAATATTAGAATAAGGAGAGGGACAGTTAGAGACATAGCTAAAAAAAACATTAATTTACTCACGGTTTTAGTTTGTTTGATATTCTTCTCATTAGATTATAATTATATGAATGTATATGTTATATTTCTTAATATATTTTATTCACATGTCTGATAAAATAATATTTTGTGTCATGGTCAACCACACAGTAAAACCTCATATCTTTAATCTATGATAAATTGTTTCTCTCCTTATGAAAAATGGATTAAAGGATGATTATACTAATATTAAATCATCATGCTTTAAATTTTCAATCTCTTCTTTATGGACCATTACATATAAAAATCATTCAAATAAATGAAATCATAACTAAAATTTACAAAATAATTAAGTTTTTCTTGGATGTAAAAATTAATATTTTCTGTACAAAACAAAAAAATTGGTAAGAAAAAGTAAAACTTATAAATTTAAAAAAAAAAACATTGAATCATTCACTCATAATATCATCACCATTTTCTTCAGTCTTCCAAAATAGTTTAGATGTTGTGTGTTGTTATAGATCCATCATCCCCTTTGCAATATTATTCTAAGTCACATTTCATACTTTCCATAGCCTTCAATCCTCTTGGCCTCTACATCAAAAACTCAAAATTCAAATTAAAAAAACAAATAAAAAAGGTTTTTAACCTTTAAAACACAAAAACACAACACCATTAACCATTTGTCTTGTTGTTACTTTTCTTCTCTCTAATTTCATATCTTTCTTGACACATTAGTTATATTCTCGGTCACAGAAGACAGAACCACCGCGTCGGAATTTTTATACACAATTTATGTTTTCACAAACATTGTTGATGTTTTTTACTATCCGTTTTCGTGTTCTTATCGATAGATCTACAATTGAAAAAACAAAATAAGTGAAAAAGATGTTAAAACCTGAAAAAGAGAAAATAAAAATTTATGTTCAAACTTACATAATTAAAGAAGAAAGAAAGAAATAGAAATGAAAGAGATGCAGCAAGTAAAGAGAGAAAACAGTGAAAGTAAAGTAATTGGAAAATGGAGAGAGAGAAAATGAGTAGTAGGTAGAGTAGAAAAATAAAAAATGCTGAGATAATAAACAAATAGAAAGGAGGAAAGTTAACCAACCACGTGGTAGGCTGTGTGACCAGCAAGGGTAGGTTGGGAATTTCCACAACCTATTCTTTTCTTATATGATAGATATAGTTATCAAATATATGAGGTGCACCATTGTTATCATAGATCTTTTCACATTCAATAAATCAGTCATTAATATTTATCAACTTTCTCTCATATATTTTTATTTATCATTTATATCATTTATTATTTCTTCATCATTTAATTCATTTATTATTTTTCCCTTTGACTTCTTCCTCATTTCTTCCTTACTGAATCTGAAGATTTTTTAATCAAAAAGGTAAGTTTGTAGTTTACAGAGAAAGGATTTAAGATGGATGGGGGGTGACGTTGATGGGTATGTTGTTGAATATGATAACGTAGTTGTTGATGAAGATTTTGGGTTTAAAGAAGTTGAATACGGTGACGAAGATGAGAATGAAGATGGTGAATTTGATGGAGGATACGATGATGAAGATGCGGATGAAGATGATGGCTCCTATGGAGGTGAATACAATGACGAAGATGCGGATGAAGATGATGGCTCCTATGATGGAGGATTCGATAGACATTTGTTTGTAACCTTGAAGGATTTAGGCAACACAGAGTAGACGACGAGCAACGCAAGCGCGGTCCGAAGCATGAAACCTGGTGTGGATGTGGAGAAAATGTTTGGGTAAACATTGATATAATTTCACATCGTTGGTATGTTAGGATTTTTTTCTTTGATCATGATTGCGTGTATCCGCAAGTATACGGAGTTATCGAAATAGTAGGAAGAGTGTCGAGCCCAAAGAGACCTAATCGTCAATCTATCATTTATATCGTTACGATGTTTATCTAATGCTAATAAAATAAGATTGGAGTTGCTCAAAATAAAGACAATAAAAGGCTTGAATTAATATTAGAAAACAATGTTGGAATACGAATCACATCGATTCGTTGATACTCTTGTTATTTATAAATTAAGTATCTATGGGATATTATTTTCTATTTTGAAAAGAACTAATTAAACAGGAACTGTCGCTTCCGCGTATTCATAACCAGATTTATTCTTTAAATTATACCATCCATTGTCACGGTGGATGACACGTATTGTGTTAAAGTAATAAAACGTATTTTAAGTAATTAGACTCTTAACTTGATTGAAAAGTGATTTTGATTTGAAAATAATATTTTAAAGAGTTCCTGATGTTAGTATCGGTAAATCGTAACTTAAACTTACAAACGCATCCGAAAATAGGTTTAATAGTATTTTATTAAAATAATTATCTTCCTAATTAATTAACAAATAGCTTTCGTGGTCTTTATTAATTAATTACTAATTAACTTAGACCTTTTGTACCAGACGACTTTCAATCTTACCCGGCTTATAAAGGTTTCTACTTTCATAGCTGTTGAAGTAGCAAGCAAAAAAAGATTTGGAAATATTAATCCGGGAATTATCGTGTCCACATAGATAGTCATTAGAATGCCGTTCAACAGTTTCTATGTTTTCGAGCTTGGGTTTGAACGGGTTGCAAGTAAAAACAGAAAACAAAACATATGAACAGAAAATAAAATACATTCTTCGGATAGAATTAGTTTAACAGGCATGCAAACATACTCACTCGTCACAGACTTAAACCTATCGGCCAATTATACTCAACCTACGATACTCATCAATGTCATCTGGCATCGCTCATAACTTAAGTTATTTCTAACCCAAAGTAGAGAGAACTAGTATATTATCTCGGCGACGATCTCTCAGCACACCTCAACAACAGAGCAGACATCCATATCAATCGTATTGACGATCACTCAACCGACACAACCAACACGAAAGCATTAAGTTTTGACACCCATAAATATTATTAGCTCTAAATTTATCTCTAGAATCCAGAAACTAACAGATAATCATCCTATATAAGGATTCGAGCAGTATATGTCTATAACAACTCAAACCCCGAGCACAGAGCAAAAATATAAGCAATAATCAACACAGATTTGTAAAGCAGATTAAATATAACACCATGGACGACAGATATACATAAGTTCAAACTAAATACATATACAAAACCCAACAAATAGAGAATACACAAAGAGGAAGAGAAATGAACCAAAAATCTCTCGGTTTGTCACCTCCGATCGATGATCAATCCACCTCCGATCAACCAAATGCAAGCTCCATAGTTGTTTTCTAAGCTAATCTATCCAAAAAATGGTTGGTGATGGATTGGAAACAAAAAAATCCCAAAAATAACCTAAAAATGTGATTTTTCCCTATTTAATAACTTTTGAAACCACCCAGACCGCGCTTAGCGCCAAAATCCGCGCTAAGCGGGTCCTCTCAACAGAAAAATGAAATCTTGTTTTGGCCATAACTCGAGAATCGTAACTCTAATTTGTGCCCAGTTCGAAGTGTTGGAAAGCTTATTCAATGCTATATCTAAAAATGAATAAATGGCAACCAAATTGATGATTTTTATCATCCTTATTTTGAGTCTTATTCTTTGATGATTTGGTAAAATTTGCATTCTTGAAGCATAGTCTTTGGCCTTTATTACTCAATGCTCCAAATATGCATGAATACCTACAAAATGAATGGAAAACTATTAATCGGTACACAGATGAATCAAAAACACAAGTATGCAGATATTCACACAAAAGTTGGGATTTTATTATAAAAACGGAATGAATAGAATCGATATGTGCCACAATTATATACTCACAATAACGATATTTTGGCACTTATCAAACTCTCCCCAACTTATTCTTGTTTATCCTCAAACAAGGTCAAAAAAACTTAAAGAATCACAATTAATCAACCAAAGAATCATGTATCAACAAGGTTTGGAAAACGAAACAGTTTTATGGTTCAAAATTCAACAACATAAATGCAAAAGAATGCTTACCACTATACTACAACGACGCATAAAAACGAAACAAATCCTAAGTACAAAAATCATGCAAAATATTCTAAAAAAAAACAAGTTCAATCAAGAATCACACCAAGCAAAAATTCATCGGTACACAAAAATGAGGGATTTTCACTCACCCAACAATCTTGCAAACAATAGACCAAATTATGCATTCATCCAAAAGTCATATTGAACTACAAGGGCTTTCCGAGGTTGTAATGTGGCTTGGGTGAACAAACAAGGGATAAGTCCTAAAGATAATTGTTGCACCCCAAAATTTTCCCTCTTCATTTGTGCTATAAGTTATGGAAGAAGTTTATTTAGTCGTTTGAAAAGTAATAAAAAATCATAAAGAGTTCTATTTTTTCAGACAGTTTGTTGCAAAAGTATGTTTTTAAGGCAAATGCAAATATTCATAACTTTCGAATGGAAGGCCGTATGATCTTGATTCTCGTGGGGTTGGGACTATTTCGACTTTCTCTACATCTTCCGTGTTCGGTCCGGAAGCCAATTCATAAAGGAAAGGGGCAAGAATTAATTGTTTCTAAAATTTAAATTTACTGTTCCACTGTCTTTCGGATATTCAAAAATTCAAAAATTCTGACCGCAATAATGTTTTTAAGCGAGCCATATGCTAAAAGTTTCGTCTCGAGGTCTACTATGTTTCACGTTTTGAGTTCGAGAATTGTTTCTTCAAGGAAGGTCCCCGAATTCGCAATTTGCCCGAGGTTTTACAGTGGATTTAATGGGTTGTACCGTTACTTTTTGGACTAAAAAATTCATAACTTGAGTTTGGAACATGATATTGACGTTGTTCCGGT
Organism: Vicia villosa; assembly: GCF_029867415.1. Classification (NCBI taxonomy): domain Eukaryota; kingdom Viridiplantae; phylum Streptophyta; class Magnoliopsida; order Fabales; family Fabaceae; genus Vicia; species Vicia villosa. The sequence continues at coordinate 114,896,349 of NC_081181.1, read as the reverse complement.
GCCCAAAATTCGGTATTGATGCCATCTTAATGCTGTCATTATTGCCCGAGAGTCAATTTTGACCAGAAGGCCTCCGAAATTTGGATACACTGAAAGATTTTTGTGATGCGTTCCACAATATTCTCAATCTTGCAAAAATCATAACTCAGTCGATTTTTATAGTATCAGGCTGATATTTTGACATGGGGTCATAAGTCTTATTAACTACAACTTTGTTTTGAAGCCCGAGTCCGAATGGTGCTATGAAGACCTTCATTTTTGGTTTATTTTGAAAAACAAAGTGGCTGAACTGGAAAGGGAAATTCAAATTTAATAGTCGTTTCACGAGAAAATTCATAACTCGGTCGTTTCTTATCCGATTGAGCTCATCTTTTTACACGATGTCACTGACTCAGAGACCTACAACTTTACTTTGAAGTACGAGTCCGAATTCTGCCCCGATCAATACCAGTTTTTACGTGAAGACGTGTCAGTGATTGGCACAAACACCTAACACAGTGCTGCTGTTTGTTTTTATGCCGACTACTGAATATTCCAAAATTCATATCTCCTTCGTTTTTATCCGATTTGGCTCATTTTTTGGCATAAGGCTTTTATCGATGTCAGCTACATTTTTGCTTCTCAGCCTGGTTCCGAATTTCGCACAGAGCCCCCTGCGAATTTGCTCCGAACGTGTCGAAGTCTAACCGAATAAAATTCTGCACTATTTGTTTGGACTATTTTGATGCTCATTTTATCCAATTCACTCACTTTTGCCCATACTAGATATTGTCATTTGTCTCATAACACACTCATTCACCAACTTTCACACACTCTCTCTCTTCACAAAGCCTCTCACAATTTTTTCTCCCTTCTCTCTTGAATCAAAATCTACAAAAACTCAAGAACACTAATAACTTCATCCAATCTTAATAGCGAATTCAAGAACTTCAATTCCCCAAAAACAATCCAAAATTTTCTTTCTCTTTCTCTCCAAGATCAAACACATTTCTGTTCTCAAATTCTTCAACAACTTCATCACGAACACGAAGAAATAGAAGAACATTTTTCTGGAAAATCACAAAATTTTCGATCTCCTTCCTCCGTGAAGCTTACGCCTCTCTCTCTCTCTCTCTCTCTCTCTCTCTCTCTCTCTCTCTCTCTCTCTCTCTCTCTCTCTCTCTCTCTCTCTCTCTCTCTCTCTCTCTCTCTCTCTCTCTCTCTCTCTCTTGCGATTTGCGATCTCAATCTCTCCATCTTCGCACTTCAATTTGTTCTTCGATTTCGGCAAGTGCTTGAATCTTGAATAATTGCTTGATTGTTGATGATAACATAAATTTAGTTGATAATTATTGTTGTTGATTGATAATTGATGATGATGATTGGTGTAGATTGTTCAAATAGTTAGATCTATTTGTTGTTGGAAATTATGCACTCTAAGTGTTTGCTAAAATGATTGTGTGAATCTTGATGATGATTTTGCTGTTGTGGTGAAGCCTAATTGTTACCAAGTGCTAGAAAATTAATAAATGTTGTTGTTGTGATTTGTTTCTTGAGAAAAACTCATGAAAATGTTAATTAATGATGACTAATTGTCGTGGTTCATGGCTATGCTTGATTGTTGAGTTTAAATGTGAAAAGTGGACTTTAATTGTAGCTATACACGTGCTGGAAATTAGTTATTGGTGTTGTTATTGATTCATGAAAATGCTCACAAATTGTTGTTTGAAGCTAGTCCTTGAATGGAATTGTTGTTACTTGTGTGATGCAAATCATGAACTATGATATGTTGTGTTGTGCTTGAGTCATGATATAATTGTAGATGCTCTTTACTTGTTCATCTATGTGCTAAGAAATGCCTTGAAATAATTGTTGTATTGTTGTGAAATTAACATGAAAATCCAAAAACATGAACCGAACTTTTTATTGATAATTTATTCAAAAAATATTGGAATTGCTTGTTGCTTGACACACGAGCTTAAATTTTGAATGATGCATGTATTTGTTGTGCTATTTCCAAATTTCATGAGTAACGTAATTGTGTCGGGTTTGCTATTTTTGTCATAATTTCATAACCGTTTTGAGTTTTTGCGAATGTGAATAGTGTTTTTCGAGTATGTTGATAATTCTGGGGCTGTGTGTGCGCTTACTTTTTCATTTTGACCGACTTCATTTTTTGATTTCGCTACTGCTAGAATTATGAAATTTCCCTTTTGGACCACTTATAGGCCAAATTAATTAAAATCGAGTTCATTTTTGTGTCTGTTAGCACGTTTGTAGGTGACTGTGCAAGTTTCGTTTAATTCAGAGCAACTAATTTTTTACGCTTATTTTCCCGTTTTTGCTGTTTTCGCTTCCGAGTGATGTAATTCGTGTGCTTTAAGTTTTAATCGACTTGTATGTGTATTTGAATGGTGATTTGTGTGTCAACGCACTTTAGTATGCTAGTTTCAATTCCATTTCATGCTACTTTGTGAATATGACATAACCACTTTTTGCCATTTCATGCTTTTCGTTTTTATCTCGTGCAACTCCGGTTGCACTTCCTTTTGTTACTGACAATGTGTGCTAGTTTATACGAGGGAATTTGAGTGGGATTTCCGATCGACGCTTTTGCTTCGTGTTCCACTTTATTTGCGGGACACGACATTATTCTCCCTATTCCGTTCGTTCGTCTCCCTGTTGAGACACGACACTTACATACCTTCGCATTGTTTGTTGCTTGTCTGTTGTGACACTTTGTAGGTGTACTACCCGGATGTCTCCGACACGCGATTTATTTTTGTGTCTCATCATTGCGCTTTGTTGATGCTATGTCGTTTACCCGATCTCTTACACGTTTGTCGCTTGTTGCCAGCTTGCGCACGGACCTCTGAGTTTCTATCTTTTATTTGTTGTTTATTTACATATTGCTATTCATTCGATATTAATTCTTTGTTCCCTTTTATCTCTTTCCGTATTTTTCTTTTGTGCATTTTTAATAACATGAGAAGTAGGATTAGACATTCATCTAGCCAAGCCTTCGAAAGAGGCTTTGTTTGTGTGTGTTTATTTTTATGCTTGCAGAAAAGTCCTCAAAGTAGGCAAGCGGAGAGGGTTCACAATCAAACCCCGCAACTTTCAGTCGAGTCGTTCTTATGCTCACGTTTTGCAAGTAGATGCTCTGAACATGTTCCCAAGAACCAATTTGAGTCTAAGACCTGAATAAGGCGTGTGGAAGGGCCTAGTAGTCTGACCCCCATGTTTTGTATAGCTCACGTTGCCCGACGCTGATGCTTTGTGTGCCCACGCACGATTTTTGCTTTACCCCCTTTTCCGCCATGTACCTGGTGATACGATACCACGATATAGACACCCATATCCATTACAGTAGATTTGTTTTCCTAGGTTGATATGACCCCTTGGCTAAAAGCTCCCCGTTTTATTTTCTTTTCCCTTGTCCACAGGTCTCTACTTCGATAGTTGTTTACTTTATGAGCCGCACTCGTTTGTGTGATATTATTGTTCATTTGTGCTGCCTTCCCAGTAGCTTGCTAGATTCCCTTTTGTATGCTAACATTAGGTAAACTTCCCTTTTGCATTAGCTATTCTTTCATGCATTCTTTAAAACATAAACCACACTCTTTCTTTACTTTTGCCTCAATGGCGCTTAAGAGCACTCTTCCTACCTCCCACGCGTAAGTCTCCAAAGGTCGAGCTTCCATAGGATGCGAATGTAACTGTTCAACTAAAAAATACAAAAGAAAAATAGAAGCTAGTTAGCCGAGCTACCGTAACTCTGATTCCTAAAAAGGATATGTAGGCAGCGGGGTAGGGCCTGTAAGAGTACAACTCTTTCTTTTCCTTACATTTTGCATGCATTCTAGTTTAGCGTTAGACATAAATCCTCTACACACCCATATAATAGATAACAAGCATGGATCCCATCAAGTACGATGGATGTGAGGGGTGCTAACACCTTCCCCTCGCGTAACTGACTCCCTTACATGTTTCTCTTGATCGCTTCGACCTTGCTTATCCTATTCCCCAGGTTTATTTTGTGTTCCCTTTCCCTCTCTTTCTTGCGCCACTTTCGTTTTTGTACTTGGTTGAAAATCTTGGGAGCGGCAGCTTCCGACTCTGCTGGGGAATGGTTGACATCTTGCTGGTCACTCCCTATGCGAGTCAATCCTAGCACTTGCTTATTTTTATCTGTGGGTGTTTATTTTCTTTAATGCTTTGCATATTTATCTGTTTCCGTTGCATCCTATTTGCGCTTTTACTTTTATGCGTCATAGTTCTGAACTGTTTGGATTTTCATTGGCGGGTGGAATTGTTCTATGAGGTAAAAGGCCCAATACATAGGCTATGAGTGAACTATAGGAACACTAGGACAGAGTGGAGTCATGTGTTTCTTTGAGGTGTACGTCTCTAGAGATTGAACCATGTGTTCCACGAGCAAAGTAGTGATTTCAAATGAGGTTATTATCGTTACCCACAGCCGTGTGTGACGGTCTTACTTTCATGTGAACCGTATACTACGTTTCTCTTGACCTTACCTTGACCTAGACTATACACGTGAGTGGGGCGCGATGATTATTTACAGGTAAAGGCACCGTTGGTGACTATGATTTGATGGTGACTATGTTCCCGGTTCCGGTGGTGACTCTGTGTTTTGTGTTCTTTGTGGTGATCCGAAACTGCGCCGAACTTTTGAACCTATACCGTGTGATTTTGCGACAGTCCAGATGATCACGACAAAGTGGGTATGTCTGTGATTATGACTGCAAGTGCACAGTCTATCACGTAGTTTTAAAAGATATTGAACCCAAAGGACTAAGAATCGACCTAATGTAGTTAATTGTCACTACGTAAATCTAAGGCTATCGTTTGATTGATTAAGATCAGACGGGGGAAAATAAAAGAATAGAATTAAATTAAATCAAAGGATGATTATATCGGTATGTAATAGTCGGACGTCGGGGATCTAGTAACAATCGATGCGGATCGTGATTAAGAATCGCTTTTCAGTAGAAATCGTTAGTTTAAAAACCTTCCTCTCACACTCTCGTGTTTATTGATTATGATTTCACTATTAAACCTAAGTGAGCGCTCTCGCTGTATCAATTAAAGTTTAAAATGATTTTTGAAAACAAATGAAGACTAGTTAATCTTAAAGCGCTCTCGCTGTATTTAAGGTTAATGCCTAATTTCTATGGTCCAGTTAAAACCTCAAACTCTCAATTTTATTGATCCTAACTTCTATCGTTTTAACTCTCGTTACAAAACAGTTTAAGTAAGCATTTAGAAATTATAGCCAGATAAACAATTCTTCATTAATAAATTACATCGATGGCGTCACTAGATTCCCTCTGTTATATGACTTTACATACGAATAATGTTTATTTAGCCGGACATTATTTTGATAGACGAATCAGAGCAGATATAACAGACATAAATTAAACCGGACATAATTTGATAAATTAACATAAACAGTAGATAATAATAAATGCTAATAAATAAACCTGAATTAAATTGCAGACTAAAAATTGTAATCTTGCAGTACTGGTTCTTGAATCCGGGACTTGAATTAAATGCTGAAATTAAATCTAATCCTAAAAAATGAAACTAAATGTGAAGCTAAAAAGAAAATTGAATTTGCAATAGTATTTCCGGTGTGGAAATCTATTGCAGGAAGTGGGTATGGAAGAAGTATACTGAACTGGAAATTTGCAGAAAAAATAATGACGGCACTTAGGGTAAAAGTTCGTAACCCTTTCAATTAATCTTGATGGGTATTTATAGAGCTACTTCAAATTCTTGGATTTGAATTTGTTTCGTCTCAGTAGTAGGTTTTACGGAGGAGAAAATGGCGGAGAGAAACTGGGCTTTGACGAACGTCTCTTCTGGGCGTGAGTGTGTGACTTACGTCACACACTAATAAATGGGGAGGTGCCGACCGACAGGGAGGGAGGTGCGACGGACGGCAGGGCCTTCCTTGCGCCACTCGTCACGTGCCTTCCTTCTTGTTGCGTTGGGCTTGGCTTGCAGCTTTGACTGTGGGCCTTTTCTTCTTATTTGCACCCACATTATTTCAAGCGTCCTTTTAGCAATTTCTTCTTCATTTTGGCTCCTTTAATTGATCATTTCTTTTGCAAGCCCTGATTTAATAAATTCCTGAAACAAATACAAAATACCGGCATAACACAAAATAAAGTAATAAAATTGAAATAAAATAAGATAATAATACATGTAAATTAAGCTAAATATACGATACGTTTTCGTGTTATCAAACTCCCCTACACTTGAACTTTGCTTGCCCTCAAGCAAACAATCAAGAAAAAAAAGGTTTTACACATGCATTACAATCATCTCGATTCGTACGCGGACGCAGTGATACTTTGCTAGAGATATAGAAGCTCAATACGAACACTAAAGACACAGTGGTGACACTAAACAACTCCAACTTATGCAGACCAATTCGAATCATGCTATTATAGCTCATGTAGGTCCTTTCGCTAGATTTTGCTTGTTTTCATTCGAGCGCAATCACATTAAGCCCTTTATCTTCACACGCACATAGTAGAGTAACCGGTTAGTGACTCTGATCCTTATTAACACGGGGCTCTGACACATTTATGTGGTACCCACTTCTTTAACCAATTGTAAGCTGCGGGGGATCGAACCGTAATTCGCCCTACCAAGTCCAATACCAGATACTTTTGAACCAACCTACAATAGGTATCTTTATTGTTCGCGAGATACACATCCTTTGGGTTAAATGACCGGGTGAGGGTCACCTAGCTTAGTCGGTGCAATCTTTTAATTTTTTACAGAAATTTTTTTAGGATCATTCACTTATATTCATCGGCTCTCTACGTAGTTTGTGTTTAAGACGGTGCCGACTACTGAATAAACTACTCAAAGCTACTTTAAAGCTAGAGGTTAAAGACTTGGAATAATAGGTACTCAAATTGAATCTTGCATAAATCGGGGTTCTAGAGTGTCAAGACTGTAGCGATTTTGTTTAATAGTGCTTTAGTACTAACATATCTTTAAATTGTGTATCCTTGCACTTTTCGAGCGTGTCAGGCTATGCATATTGTAATACGGTGAACTGACTTTTTATCGATCGGAATGTCGCGGTTAAGCAAGAGTCGCCACCGACTTTTATTTTATCCAAACAAATTCGGAAAGGCAAAATGAAACAGAAAAAAACCTTTTTAAAGAAATCTAAGTTCGGGGGGTAATTTATGCAAAGGGAAGGTGTAAAGCACCCTTTGCATCCATGGTTTGCCATGGGCTCTTAATTGCTTTGCTTGCTCGTTTTCAGAAAATGTAGATGAAAGAGGAAAAATGGACTTTAGCTCGTAAATGAGCGTAGCCATTTTTTTTTTTTGAAGAATTTTGAGAAAGAATATAGAAAATTGAGCATTGCAAGGCAATTAGGGGCAATTACCTTAAACTCAGATGATAGGTCTCTTTTTAGCCTTTTAGAATGAAAGGGTCTATCCTTGCCATAAGAGGGCAGGAAGCCTTTCGTTTGGAGGTTGAAGGGTCATCGAGATATCGTTCGCCCAAAGACTGACCCATGCCATAGAGGGGCAGGTAGTCTAAGGGGAAAGATCAGAATAGCCTTTCGTAGGCAACCAGAAGATACCTCAGCCTTATTCGTGGGCAACTTTCGAGGGTCGAGGTCATGTTAGTGTATCGAAGGCAGCATCATTTTTAGGGTCTCATGACCTTTTATCGAGGCAACATGGCTGAGGTATCCTCATATTCGAGGGACCGGCTATTCTGCAAAAACACAAGGCAACAAGGCAACAGGCAACAGGCAACAAGGCAACAGAGAGGGTTACCCAAAAGCGTGCGTGTGTGCACCAATCACGTGATTATATTCAATTATATTATCTTGTAAATTAGTGAGGCTAATTCAATTTAATGGTTGTCACTCCCTATTTTACTAACCACGCAGATAATATAAGGCAAGAACAACAGTAATATGGGAGAGGGGACAATGAAACCAGTGGATCCCTTAATAGGGTTTGACATAATTAATAATAAAAGCCATAAAATAAAATGAGGTTTAGGGTTACCAACGGCGTAGCTTTGGCATTCGACAAACCCTGAAAAGGAAAAATGGCAAACAAAGAAGGGTGAGTGCATTACCAGATTCGAAGGCGAATTCTATTAACCATAAAACAAAAATAAAGAAGTTAAAAGTAAATGAGTGAAGAATACTTAGCTTGGCATTTGCCTGATAGGGTTGGGGGCAAGGGTTTGCCTGAAGCGTCGACTCTGACCATTAAAAATAAAAAAAGAAAACAAACAAAGCGTGAGTGTATAGGCAATTCATTTTAATAACAAACCCTAATTATATAAAAAAAATAGGGAAGATAAACAAAGAGAATAAGGGTTGAATCGAGACTTAGCTTTTGAATTCGACGTGGCGCGTACCCGGAGAATTTCGAAAAGCAAACCCTGAAAAATGCACAAAGGAAAGATTTCAGTGTAGGGAATGATCGTGGCAAACCCTTATTAGGGCACAAGTTAGCCATGGTTAATAAAATAAACAAAATCGAATTAATTAATTACTGTTTTCCAACCTAATTAATTAAATCGGTGAAAATAAGGTTTCGATTGAAATTTCCTAATCCTAATAAGTATTTTTAAACAAATAATAAAATAATTATAATTAATTAAGATAACTTAAACATTTAAATCAAATAAAATGATTATCAATAATTAATATTAACCAACTTATTTTTGATGTTTGTATGGGAAAGAAATTTTAAAACAAATGTTAAAGAAGTATTTTAAAAGAATTTTGAAAATAAATAAAACAAACAAAATACAATAAAGAAAGAAAAACTAATATTATGTAATTAAAAACAAAAAGAAGTAGAAAACTTAGCTGGTAATTGGGTGTGGCGGAAAGGTGATGGTTCATGGTGGACCTGCGTTTTTTGAAGCTTTTGATCTGGCACCTGGAATATCCAATGGCTGATAGCTCAGAGGCGCGTCGTACCGTAAGAGAGGTGAGATGCACCGGATCTGCAATTGAGTTATCAAAGAAAAAAAATAAAGGCAAACGCAGGGGGGAAGAATCGAACCCGCGTCACCATATACGAAGGCCTTACGCGCCCCCTCCTTTCCACTGGACCACGTTTGGTTTGCTGTTAAGAAAGCGAAGGCATGACCTAATATATTATAAAACGGATAATCCCAGATTTTGAAACCATCTCCGCGCCCAGCAGCTTCACTATTCACCATCATTTTCGTTTGGAACTGGACCGATGGATCTCCATAGCAATCAAAACACATCATAAACATGTTATAACAACTAAAATCGAACGGAATTGGCCTTATAAATGCGATTGTGCCATCGGTTTCCCTTGATTTTACCTAAATCAAAAGAACCTAATTTGAAAGCTTCAAACCCTATCAATGGTGATTTAGCCATACGAGCATAGAAACGCAATTAACTTTCCAGAATTACTCAGAAACTCATGACAATCACGAATATGCAATCAAATTGAATTAATAGTGTATAAATAATTGAAATCAAGCTTGAGTTAGTAGTTGCAAACCGTGGACGTATGGGAACAATTCTGAATGTCTTGACCACTAGTAACGATTGGAATAGCTTCAAGGATCTTCCGAGAATGCGTTAGAACCTTTAAAATGCCTTGAATCAACCTTAATTTCAGAAACCGAATTTGAGTGGTTTCTTGATTTTTTTGAGTTTTTCCAACCGATTTCCTTGCCTGTCAATCCTCTCCTTTTCGTGTGAATGAGTTGTATATATATATATATGAGAGTAATTCTAGGTTAACAAATTTGGACAAAATCCCTTTGAATCTCTTTTGCAAATTTGATTGGATTATGAATATGATCTTTCTAAAATTTGCTCTAATTTGCATCAATATTGTCCCAATCACCTCTCCACGAAATTTGCTTGCCAATACTGATTTAATGTTGATTGGAATGGATCAATATGATTCCTCAAACAAAATCTTTGATTTTTCTTTCAATTATATCACTTTAAATCCCTTTTTAAATGAAATAAAATTATATAAAATCAACTAAACATCTTAAATTTCGTGGCAAGTGATTTGGATAACTTGGATAGCTTGTGGACCAAGATTAAGTCAAAAAAAGTTGGGTCCCTTTGCAAATAATTTCAGTTTGAGACCTTTTTATTTCACATTTTCCTCTCAAAATCGATCAACTTTGACAAGGCATATCTCCCTCAATTTTTAAGATATGGAGGAGTTCTAGGACTTTTTGGAAACCTCAGGATGTCCTCTACAAGCCTCTTTGGAAGCTTTTTTCCATTTGAGAATTTTATCTTGATGATATTGGCTTTGACAAAAAACTGCTTTTGGTTGGCTTTCAAAAGGGACCTATAATGTTTTAAGTCATATCTCTCAAATGAAGCATTTTTAGACTTGGTATGTGAGAGACAAAAATGTAGAGAATCAAAATTCCTTTAAAATGAGCTTTGGATGGAAAATTTCTGATGTTCCATGTGAGAGTTATGGCTGGTCAAAGTTTAGTTGACTTTCTCCTTTACAATCCCTAATTTAGAAACTTTTTGATTTGTTGATTTTTTATCTTTCCTTGATGAACCATGACCAATACTTGATCAAATGGTGAATGATACTTCAATATTAGGATCTTGACAAAAAATCAGGAGTTTTGACTTTACTTTGACCACAGTTGACTTTTAGGTTAACTTAGTCGACTGTTGACTTTTTGAACAATTGAATGACCAATCTTTTGAATTGAGACTTGATACTTGTCATGAGGGTGATGTGAGATATATTGAGCCATACGAGATGTCTTGGAGCCATTGATTCACTGATTTTCCTTTGAGTGAGCCAAACCCTAGTTTTAGAGCCTTGTATAGGAGAGTGTGTCTTGGAGCTTTGTGTATTGATTTGTATTTGTATAAGAGAAATAGTGTGGGCAAATTTTGGGGTATGACAGCTGCCCCTGTTCAATTTTCTTAAACCTGAAGATGTAGAGTGGTTTGTATGCCAATCGGAATCTGAGGGTAGAAGAGGATTGAACACTAGAATGCCCAGAAATTTGCCCTTGCTGAAGTAGGGAAAAGATGCCATTCAGGCCTTGAGAAAAAAGGTTTATTGGAGATGGGCTTAAAGATGCCATCCAGGTGTTTGGAGAAGATGTATGATTGAGATAGGCTTGAAGATGCCATCAGACTTGATATACTTGAGAGTCAGAATGTGTCGTACGTTAGACTGTTTCTGAGGAAAAGACTTAGGTTGAGTCGAACGTTAGACTGGGTCTAGTTTGCATCAGCATATGTCTAGAAAACAGTGCGTTAGGCTGAAGGATATGTCGTATGTTAGACCAGATCCAAATTGCATCCTCAGATGTCTGGAAAACCGTGCGTTAGGTCGAAGAATAAACCGTGCGTTGGACTATTCTCAATTGCATCAGATGTCTGGAAGACCGTGCGTTAGGTCGAAGAATAAATCGTGCGTTAGACTATTCTCAATTGCATCCTCAGATGTCTGGAAAACCGTGCGTTAGGTCGAAGAATAAATCGTGCGTTAGATTATTCTCAATTGCATCCTCAGATGTCTGGAAAATCGTGCGTTAGGTCGAAGAATAAATCGTGCGTTAGATTATTCTCAATTGCATCCTCAGATGTCTGGAAAACCGTGCGTTAGTGTTGCACCCCAAAATTTTCCCTCTTTCTCCATGCTATAAGTTATGAGAGACGTTTATTTCGTTGCTCAAAATTGAAGAAAAATAATAAAGAGTTTCTTATACATGGTGTTTGCAATCGTTAAGTCACCTGAGATTTATTGGATTTCATATCGGGGTTCCTTATGTGCTTCAAGTCTTATCTCCTTCGAGGATTTCTCAAAGCATCATTATTGCTTCGAATTGAAGTACAAGTATTGAAGTGCAAGTTAGGAATGCAAGATGATTTTTGATGTGGAAGATTCAAGTGATCCCATAAGTTCAAATTGGTATTCAAGGTTAATTGATTGAATCCAAGCCTCTTAGGTAAGGGATTCGTCAAAAATTAATTCGAACTTGCTTAGAAATGGAAAAAAGATTATATTGTTTCTTGGCACAAGCTTAAAGCTTTCAACATGATCCAAGTTGTGTTTGTGGGGCTCTTTTAGTATCAATGATCTCAAGCACACATTTTGTGCATCATTCAAGAGTGATTCAGTTTTGAACTCAAGGTTATTAATTCAAGATCATTCAATGTTTCCGAGGATCCGTTCCACAATAAATTCTAAGGAGGTTGGAGTTTCTAAGACATTGTGGAGGAGAAAGTTCATAGGAATATCGTAACTTCTTCATGGAATTCAAAGTTCGCTTACAAAATTACATGAAACCATGTTCATTACTTTCATTCTAAAGCCTTTACAACATTGAAATCAAAAGCCCATACATTCCAAATTCAATTTACAAAAAAGGGCATGTACACAAAAAAAGCGAAACGGTTTCGATCACAAGCGGACCATCATAATCTCTAATCTTCAAGCTGCTTCCAAACCGAGACAAACTAGCAGCCATTTCACAAAAACTCGACTGAACCATGAATTAAACTGATACAATTCTGCAGCAAAAGAAAAAGACCGGGTTCAGAGTTCAATAAAAAAAGATTGGTAACAGAATTAAACCAAAAGAAAAGTCGGTTCAGAATTCACAATATCTAACAGAAAAGCTCAGCATAAAAGAAAATATCAATAACAGAAAAGGCCATAACAGAAAATTGGAGAGAAACTCATAACAGGAAAAAGGATCGGAAAACTGAATCGTAACAAACTTTCTCGCCCAATCTTCAAATCTTTCTCTCGCTCTGAGCAAGAAACGTAACCTTCAACCTCTATCTCCTTCATTGTCTTCATCGCAACTTCAAAACCATCATCGATCTTCTTCACAATTTCAATAAAAAACGCACAGAGAATCTTCAATCTCTCATCAACGCTCCAATTCACCGAACCTGCAGAAATCAAAAGAAAGAAATCACAACAATCTTCATCGGCGATCGTCACAGATTCATTGCACTAATCATCGTTTTCGACCTTCATCAACAAAGAAGCTTAACCAAATTCTTCACGCAATCACCAACATCACGATAACCTTCTTCGATCTCAATGTGCAACATGTTCAACAATCCTTATCATCGACATTTCATCGTCAATCTCTAATCAACAACAACATTGCGGCTAATCATCAATAACATGAAGAAACAGTTTGAATCAGAGAGATGAGTGAACAAGAGATTGAGATAGAAGAGCGAGTTTGAGAGAGAGCGAGAGGCATCGGAGAGCAAATCAATGAGAGAAGAGATGAGTGGAAGGCTGTGTTTGTCCACGGCGGCGAGTTAGCCGGAGAAGGAGACGAAGATCGGCGCCGTTCGTTGTTCTTCGTTTGAGAGGAGAGGAAGAGACTGAGTTTTCTCACGTAAACCTAATCCTTTTCCTATTTTCATTTTAATGCTAATTGACAATAATATGTTGTTAATGGATTCATAAATGTGCATTAATTGGTTAATATGAGTGTTAATTGAATCATTAATTTGAAAATGATATAAAAATCAATAATCTGAATTTGGATCAAACTTGGACTTAGAAAATCTAGAAGATCTCCATGGGCCTGAACCGAAATTTCAGCCATACACCTCTCCTCTGGCCCATTGCAACTCGTTTTTGATCAATAATTTGCACAAAAAATGCTTTGGGCTGCTTCTGTTTGGGCCAGCGCCCCTACTGCTCTCTGCACACTATTTTCAACATAAACCCCCTGTGTCACTTCAATTATGTATTAAAATTTAGATTTCTTTTCTAGTTTTTTTCCCTACTTTTGCATGATAAAAAGTATAATAAAAAACATGTAATATTTTCTTTGTTAGATTTTAAATGCTTTTGTTACATAGTTTTATTCTTTTTTTAGATAAAATGCCACAAAAAAAACAATTTGCTCTTGTTAGATTTCGCTTTAGAATTTACTTAGAATTTAATTTCTATTATTTTCTATGGCGGGTGCATGCCTCCTTGTTATTACTGATTTGGTTGTTGAGATGTGCGAGGTACTTCGAGAGAGCTTTTGATTGCTATTCGACTTGTTTCGTGTTCCACTTTATTTGTGAGACACGAATTCGCTTCCAGTGCGATTGATATGCGTCGTGTTCCACTTTATTTGTGGGACACGAACCTATTTCCGATGCCAATCACCTGATCTCTCATTCATTAAGATGTATTCATGTATTGTCTGGATTGTATTTCTTGCAGGTTGCTTGTGTGGTTGTGTTTGATACGCACCACATAGCGGTTGTGATTTATTTTCACACCGCATCGTTTTGACGCTCATACTGGACTCCTGGTTTTGCTGGATGTTAGATTACGTGAAGTATCTTAGTTCTGCTTGCTCGCTAGCTCACTGCGGATTTGCTATCCGCTCGGTATCTCCTTGTCCCTTTTACCGCTTTCCGCATCATCCTATAACATGAGAAGTAGGACCTAGACATGCATCTGGCCAAGCCCTCGAAAGAGGCTCTGTTTTTGTTGGTGTGTTTATATTTGTGCTTTGCGGCAGGGAGTCACGGTGTAATAAGTCCTATATGGCACTCCGTTAAGTCCTCATGGAAGGCACGCGGAAAGGGTTAGCAATCAACCCCCGCCTAGTCTCATCGAGTCTGTTCATTATGCGCACGCTTCGCGTCGCTTGCTTTTGAACCTGCACAAGATCTTGTTATCGAGTATGTCAGGAAAAGGGTTCATGTAGCCGGACCCCCGCCTTTCTTATAGCTCGCGTCGCTCGACGTTGATGCTCGGTGTACGCACGCACCGTTTTCCTTTACGATCCGTGACGGCTTGGTTGCTGAGAGGGGTCCGCCCTCTTGTCTATGGCCCGATCATTTTCGCGAGGTCTAATGCTTGGTTGACTTGGGTTGAGCTGCTCCCCTTGGCTATGGCGGGACCGCTTTTCTACCATTCGGTCAGTACCGTTGGTTTTGTTTGCTTTACGAGCGGATGCTCGTTTGTGTGATATTCTTGTGTGCCTCCCCTTTTCCCTCACAGGTTGATAGCTTAGCTTAGACTTGTACCCTTTGTATGATAACATTAGGTAGCAAGCTTTCCCCTTTAGCTTAGGTTTTCCTCATGCATTCTTTAAAACACAAACCACACTCTTTGATTTTCTTTTCTTAAGAACTTGTTATTTCCGCTCCATTCCCAAGCATAAGTCTCCAAAGGTCGAGCAGCGGAGTATGAATGTAACTCGTTCACCTAAAAAACACAAAACAAACAAAACTTAGTTAGCCGAGCTACGGTAGCTCTGATTCTGCAAAACAGATACGTAGGCAGCGGGGTAGGGCTCGTGCGAGCACAATCCTTTCTTTTCCCTACATTCTGCATTCATTTTAGTCCAGATTAGCGTAGATTTGTTACACACCCATAGATTTAGACACAGGCGTGGATACCATCGAGTACGATGGGCGTGAGGGGTGCTCATACCTTCCCCTCGCGTAACCGACTCCCTTACCCTTTTTCTCTGGTCGTGAGACCGTTGTTTTGTTTTATGGTTTGCTGGCATTCCCTTCCTTTTCAGGATAAATATGTTAGTGGCGACTCTGTTAATTTTCGCAGTAGCGACAGCTGGCGACTCTGCTGGGGACGTCTCGACCTGTTGCTGGTCCGGACCTAGCAAGTCGATCCTAGCGCTTGTGTGTTTATCTTTGGGTGCTTTACTGCTTTGCATATTTACCTGTTTGCATTGCATTCTATGTGCGCTTTTACTTTTCTGCATCATATTCTGGACTGGCTGGATCTCTGTTTGTTGGGTGGGTGTTTCAAGAGGTAAAAGGCCCAATACCCAGGCTATGAGTGATACCATAGGAACTAGGACTAGAGTGGCTGTGACGGACAGAAGGCGTATGCCTGATTGATCTGATCACGTATCCACGGGCAGAGCTTGGTGGAATGAGGCAATATCGTATGATAACGCCTACATTCGATCCTCTGTTGGCTTTTTGACCTACCCTGGCCTAGATTTACCCGTGAGTGGGGCGGGAATCAATCATTGCTTAACAGGTATATTGTTGGTGACTTCGGTTCTTGTTCGAGGGTTACCGCTGTTCTTGTTCGAGGGTTACCATGGTTCTTGTTCGAGGGTTACTTTGGTTCTTGTTCGAGTGGTTCCATTTCCGTGATGGTAACTATGGTTCTGATTCTATTGATTATGGCCCGTGATCTACGGGGAGTTCCGAATTGGTGCCGAACCTTTGAACCTGAGTCGTGTAACTTTGAGGAAATCCAGACATGTCCGGTGGGAGACATCAAAAGTCCCACCACTTTGCATCATTACATATTTACTTTCAAAAAAATGATGTACAAAAAATAACTCATACATGTTCCTTTCATTTCCAAGGAATCATATCTTTAAGCCTCGTGTCGAGCTCTTCCATCTCTTGCTTTCCAAAAATCAAAACACGAGGATATCTTGGAAATCAAATGAACATGGCATTGCACGCATATCCTGCATCTCATACATTTCATGCATAACAGGTGTTCAGAGTGGGAGATTTCTTATTCAGACTTGATATTCTCTCCAGACTCAGAGACTTGACCTGTTCTAATTGTGTGCTCAAAGATCAGTCATGAAACAACTTTGTGGGGTGATCAAGAGGAAAGCTCAGTTGAGGTTCTTTTTGAAGACTTGTCTTATGCTCATTTTCTTCCATGCTTGCTTTATTTGCAACTGGTTAAGCTCCGTATTGTGTGGATAACTACAGATTCTATGCTTGATGACACTGGGTGTGAATTCTATTCTGGGGCACCTGGTCGTGATGTTAGGACCTACAAGTCTTTGAAATTGCTTGGGGCTCCCGAACGAGGGATAAGCAAGACATTGTCTATCTTGAGCATTGCACCATTTGCATTGCTCGAATCCCTAGAGCACTTACAAATTCCGTGTGACTTCGCCAGAATCTTCTGCCAGACAGTAATCACGAGTGATCTACAGAGACGTCTCTCATTCTCAAGGATCTGCCTCACATTCCGAGTTACCTCTTCTCTTGGAGTTTCCATGTCAGTAGCCTCTGCTTGTCAATAAATACAGAATAAATATGAGAAACAAGCTGACGAGGTCTCCATGCCTTGTGTCCAATTGCATCCCTGCTTTTTGGAATTTCAATTGGTTAAGATTCGTGCTTTGGATCTTTCCCACCACAGATAGCTCTCCTGATTCCGATGACAATAGTCGGTGTGTTCCAATCTGGGGGAACCTGGTCATAATGTCAAGCCTTACAAGGTGTTGAGGTACAAAGAGTACAGGACTTGCTCGATACAGATGTTTGAGTTTATTCATAATGGTTTCTACTGGTCAATCCCATTTCATTTGCTGCAAATAGAATGTTTGTTCTTCCTCAAGGAATAACTCATGAGAATCACTTGCAATTGGTACTGCCAGAGGTTTCCTTCCAAACAACCGTTGTGTGTTCCAAGCATTGAATTTGATAGCCAAGCGGCAGAGGTTATTGTTGTTCATTGATGATAACACAAGTTTCCTCCATTCATAATGGTGATTTCTGTTTCAACAGCTATATTTAGGGCTCCCGACCGAGGGATAAGCAAGACTCCATGTTCTTGAGTTCGCATCGTTGGCAGCTCAAATCCCTAAAGCAATCACAAACTCCAGTCGCTGTTTTTTTTGGGCTCCCGACCGAGGGATAAGCAAGATGCCTTGTATCTTGAGTTTGTGCACCACTGGCACAACTCAAATCCCTAAAGCTGGACACTTGCAACTTCTGTATGACCTTGCCGAAATCTTCTTCCAGGAAGTGATGTAAAGTGTTCTGACGTAGTGCTTGGTTTGTTTTCCACTAGGCGGCACTTGGTTATCTGATTGAAGGCTGTTAGTCATTCAGAGACAAGGTTTAAGACCTGATTGATTCAAAGGCTATCACATTTGCACTTGAAGGCTAGAATTGAAGTTCTACTTTGACTCAACTGATCATCAGAAGCAATAAGTCCATACGGAGAGGATCTCCTCAACATTGACAATTCCTAATTCATCTTGCATGTTCATGTTTAAGCTTTCTTGCTTTGTTCAATATTGTTGCATGCAAAACTTGTTTATTTTTGAACTATAATCATAATGCATTGGATATGTTTGTCTTGAAAAAATCCATTCGCTTTTGCTCTTATATGTTTTTTTTATGCTTTTTGTGATACTTAACTCTTGCTACATAAAGCATGATAACTCCGAAGGGAGGATGATGAACATAATACCAAGAACTTCCATTGGTATGCTTTTGAGTAGAACCCTGTTGATGATGTACAGGCATTGTTTCAAATTCCCAAACACTGGAGATATAAGGGAGTGAAACCTTCGTTAACCCTTCTGAGCCTTCGAAGTAGGAGTTTCTTTTCTATTAAAAAAACCCTTATTTTTAACCCAGGGGCCGGGTAGTGTTCAGTTAACCTGGTTGAGCATTCAAAATTCATCAGGAGTGTGCACTTAAGGATACAACAATGGTTATCCCTCGCATCAGGAGGACGAAACGTCAAAACCACAACGGTTATCCCTCACCTCAGGAGGTTGAGACATCAAAATTATTCCTCACCTCCGGAGGTTGAGACCAACATCAGAGTCGCGGTGGTTATCCCTCATATCGTAAGGTTAAATATGACGATACCACAATGGTAATTCTTCATCTACCAAGAATTCAGGCAGTCACAATCACTTCAAACAAAGCAGAGGTAGTGCGGGATCACACGACTTGTCAAAAAAAAAAGAAAGAAAAAAAAGAAAAAAAGAGAAAGAAAAAAAAGAAAGAAAGGAAAAAAAGAAAAAAAGGAAATAATAATGAAATTGTTAATCAAGGACAAAGTCGTGTGATGTTAAATCAGGGGATCAAGAAAGGTGAAGTGATTGCCGTGTCCAGAATACCTCATTGACTCCTCAATCATTTCCAGACTCCTCTTGAAAGATGAATCCTCGTGTCAAGTTAACTGAACTTAGGACTGGAGAACATCACGAAGGGGGTGGGCACCAAATAATTTGAGCCTAAAATTCTTTTTTTCAAAAAAACCGTGAACCTGGCCACGTTACAACCCTTAAAAGTCCTAACTGAAGCATGGGTTAATTCGAAAGCAGACTATACACGAGAATACGGTAAGCTGACTCCTAGGAGATCCGCTAAGCGCTTGAGTTGGTATCACACCATCTTTTCCTTCTTTCTTAAAAAAATCGATGTTACGACATCCTTTCATAAAGTTTATTTAAACTTCAAGACAAACATACTCTTTGCATTAGAATTATATTTCTCATAATAAACATTCTTTGCATGTGAACAAGTGCTTAACATCAAAAAAGTTTCCATCGTGAACTTCAGATGAAAAGTTTATCCCTCCCGAAAGGCAAGTTGTCTTCAAAACTCTGTTGAGCAGAGGCAGCAATATTTCGAAGTCTGATCCCCTCAGGGGCACAAAAGCATTTGATTACTTTGTCGAGTAAGTTTTCACTCAATCTGAGGCAATCAGGTCAAGATTCGAAAAATCTCTCAAAATGCAAAGCAATCAGGGGCATTCACCCAAGCGTAGCTGAAGCTACCTACAATACAAGTCAGGCAGGGGCATGGTGCCAAATTTCTTGATACTGGGGAAAATCAGTTTGATGTAAAATGATGTCAGAAGGTCCTTACGAGACTAATCTCTTCAAAGTCCTTACAGGCTGGGGCAAGACACTATGCAATGACATTTTATTCTCATCAGGAGGTGTTCAGTTTAAAGTTCAGGTGTGAGCTAAACAACTTATGAACTTGAGAACCATCAGGGTCGTCATCCTCAGCAATCAGAAGCTGAAAGTCCAATCTTTGATGGCATCTCTTTGCGTTTCAGTGTGATTTTCAAAACCCTTCTAGAGGTTGCAACTGTTGCTTATCGGTATCCCTCAACTAGGGTCCTGTTATGTGGACATTGAAGTTATTTGCTTTCCGACCCTCGAGTCGTGAGTTTCCAACCCTCGTGTTGTGATTTGCTTTCCGACCCTCGTGTCGTGAGTTGTCCTTTGCTTTCCGACCCTCGAGTCGTGAGTTTCCAACCCTCGTGTTGTGAGTTCTTTGCTTTTCGACCCTCGTGTCGTGAGTTTCCAACTCTCGTGTTGTGAGTTCTTTGCTTTCCGACCCTCGTGTCGTGAGTTGTCCTTTGCTTTCCGACACTCGAGTCGTGAGTTTCCAACTTTCGTGTTGTGAGTTCTTTGCTTTCCGACCCTCGAGTCGTGAGTTTCCAACTCTCGTGTCCTGAGTTGTTCTTTCCTTTCCGACCCTCGGGTCGTGAGTTTATCTCCTTTCCGACCCTCGAGTCGTGAGTTTATCTCCTTTCCGACCCTCGCGTCGTGAGTTTGTTTCCTTTCCGACCCTCGCGTCGTGAGTTTGTTTCCTTTCCGACCCTCGCGTCGTGAGTTTGTTTCTTTTCCGACCCTCGCGTCGTGAGCTTGATCCTTTTCCGACCCTCGCGTCGTGAGTTTGTTTCTTTTCCGACCCTCGCGTCGTGAGCTTGATCCTTTTCCGACCTTCGAGTCGTGAGCTTGATCCTTTTCCGACCCTCGCGTCGTGAGCTTGATCCTTTTTCCGACCCTCGAGTCGTGAGTTGATTCCTTTCCGACCCTCGCGTCGTGAGTTTGATCCTTTTCCGACCCTCGCGTCGTGAGCTTGATCCTTTTTCCGAACCTCGAGTCGTGAGTTTGATTCCTTTCCAACCCTCGTGTCGTGAGTTTATCTCCTTTCCGACCCTCGTGTCGTGAGTTTATCTCCTTTCCGACCCTCGAGTCGTGAGTTTCCGACCCTCGTGTCGTGGATTTCCAACAATTGCGGATAGTTGTCATATACGCCCCAATGTGTCTATAAGCCCGTTACTTGTTGGCATCTTTACAATCAACATGAATATGCAGAACACTATGAAAGCCAATGCATGTTTGGTCCCTTTGAAGTCAACACTTGCTTGACCCATTGAGGCCACTTCCCGATGGTATTTTCTTGGAGAACCAACGCTTGTTTGATGCTCCGCCCGATACTTGTTTGGTGTTCTAATCCCTTCTTGCCTATCAACTCATTGAATCCATTGCCTGTATGGAAAGTTTCAAAGCCAAGATGTCTGACAATCTGTTTGTTCTTGCATTTGCCCATTGTGGGTGAACATCACTATCCTCTGCCATGTGAGGAAATCTTGTGGGTGTCATGCTATAGCCTGGGGCATTCTCATCTGTATATCTCGCGGGTACATCCTTTCGAGTACACCATGTCAGCACAATGGCGGATCTAGCCAAGTGAGAGATTCTCATTCCCCAGCTGAGTACATTCAGATGAGACTTTCTTTGTTCCAAGATTCTCATATCCTCAGCAAAGCACATCTCAATGCAATCTCCGTGCTTCAGAAGTCTTATTCCCCAGTGGAATGCCTTCTCCTCAGTTGAGTCATGGCTGAAGGATATCTAATTCCCCAACAAGCTCTTAATGAGGTTCCTTGCTCGAATTCCTCATTTCCCCAGTAGAATGTTTCTCTCCCCAACGGATTGACATGTTTTCCCCAGGAGAGTTATCTTATTCCCCAGTGGAGTGGTCTTAACAAGAGGTTCTTATGCCGAGTTCCTTATCCCCGGCGGATCTTTCATCTCCCCAGTGGATCGCTATGAAGAAGTATTCATCTTCTCCACTGAATTCTTTTCCTCAGCGGAGATACATGTGCATCCTCAGCAGAATCTGTGTCCTTCAAGGATTTCCCCAGCGGAATGCGTTCTACACAAGCAAGTCGGTTACTCTCCATCAGAGTTATCTCCATGACTTGCTCTTATCTCCACATCCCCAGAATGTCGAGAATTTGCTTCTCCAGTGAAGTTGCCAGGGTATTCCCTAAGCAGATAATTGGGATGTTCTAATCCCCAAGCAGGAATTATCCCCCAATCAGAGCTCACGTCTAGATTTGATCATCTCTAGCAGATTTTTGATCCATCTTTGTCAGCTCGCAGTTTGTGACCCTTGGTCACTCATCTTGTCCTCCCCGCAGAGTTCTATACTCTCTCCAGGACTGCTTCAGCAATTCAGTGCTCCTCCGCTGTCTCCCTAAGCAGCGTCAGAATCATGCATCATTCGCATTGCATTCTCAAAGCGTATTGCGTCTTCCTTCTCCGGAACGTTATTCCATATACATTCATACGTGCATCATGCATAAATCATATCATATTTGTTTCTTTCTGCAGGAAAGTTATCAAGATACAAATGCCTCCCAGAGAGCAACTCGCCTAATCCTTACAGGCGCTTATCCTGATGTCTAAATCAGAAGAAGTTTGTCTCCCTCTCCCTGACATTGTCAGATTAGATGAAAGTCATGCTTATTCCCGATGTCCTCAAATCGGTTGAAGATATTTGTTCCTATCCTGATTCCAGTTCAGTTGAAGGAACCGCCTCCGGATCTCCCAAGATCTTCCTAAGGAGCAAGCCTGCTGATGCCTCAGATCAGTTGGAAATATCTACGTCCTGACGATTTATTTTCGTTCAGAAGAAGAACTCGTCTGCCCAGCCCTGATGCTTACTATCAGTTGAAGATGTTTTCTTTCCCCGGCGCACACAGTTCGGAAGAGATATCCGTTCCTATTCCTGATGAATCAGACTTTCAGTTGAGGGAACCGCCTCCGGATCTCGTCGATCTTACGAAGGAGCAAGCCACTGATACCCAGATCAGATGGAGATATCTGCCTGATTGACTTTTTCATTCAGAAGAGGATTGTTCTACTTATTTTCTAGCATCGCGCCTAGATCAGTTTAAAGACTTCCTTTCCCCGGCGCACACAGTTCGGAAGAGATATCCGTTCCTATTCCTGATGAATCAGACTTTCAGTTGAGGGAACCGCCTCTGGATCTCGTCGATCTTACGAAGGAGCAAGCCACTGATACCCAGATCAGATGGAGATATCTGCCTGATTGACTTTTTCATTCAGAAGAGGATTGTTCTACTTATTTTCTAGCATCGCGCCTAGATCAGTTTAAAGACTTCCTTTCCCGGCGTACACAGTTCGGAAGAGATATCCGTTCCTATTCCTGATAAATCAGACTTTCAGTTGAGGGAACCGCCTCCGGATCTCGTCGATCTTACGAAGGAGCAAGCCACTGATACCCAGATCAGATGGAGATATCTGCCTGATTCACTTTGTCATTCAGAAGAGGATTGTTCTACTTATTTTCTAGCATCGAGCCTAGATAAGTTAAAGACTTCCTTTCCCGGCGTACACAGTTCGGAAGAGATATTGTTCCTATTCCTGATAAACCAGACTTTCAGTTGAGGGAACCGCCTCCGGATCTCGTCGATCTTACGAAGGAGCAAGCCGCTGATACCCAGATTAGTTGGAATATCTGCCCGATGATTTAATTGCATCATATGGAGATGTCGCCTTGGTACCCAGACCAGAGATACTTACTACCCGTTGATGCTCAGATCAGCCGGAGTATCTCATTTCGATTCCCAGATCGACTTAGACATCTATCCCCGATCCCTGTTCGGAAGACATCTGCTACGTCTGATACCCAGATCATTCGAAGATGTTCCTTCTCTTGATGCCCAGATCAATTGAAGCTTTTTCCCCCTGCCTGTGGGGTTGCCTGTTCCTTCTTATCTCAAGTTGGAGCTTATTTAGTTATCCAGGTCAATTGAAGTTTTTTTTCCTCGCCTGCGGGGTGGTACATTCCTTCTTCATGCAAGATGGAATCTTCTATTGATCAAGAGCGCAAATTTTCGAGTTCATTCCGATATTCAATCTCCTTCCACCTCAACGGTTCGAAACTTTCGTTTCTCACTCGTCAGGTTCAAGAAGTTTGAATAGGGGCAGCTGTTGCACCCCAAAATTTGCCCTCTTTATCCATGCTATAAGTTATGAGAGACGTTTATTTCGTTGCTCAAAATTGAAGAAAAATAATAAAGAGTTTCTTATACATGGTGTTTGCAATCGTTAAGTCACCTGAGATTTATTGGATTTCATATCGGGGTTCCTTATGTGCTTCAAGTCTTATCTCCTTCGAGGATTTCTCAAAGCATCATTATTGCTTCGAATTGAAGTACAAGTATTGAAGTGCAAGTTAGGAATGCAAGATGATTTTTGATGTGGAAGATTCAAGTGATCCCATAAGTTCAAATTGGTATTCAAGGTTAATTGATTGAATCCAAGCCTCTTAGGTAAGGGATTCGTCAAAAATTAATTCGAACTTGCTTAGAAATGGAAAAAAGATTATATTGTTTCTTGGCACAAGCTTAAAGCTTTCAACATGATCCAAGTTGTGTTTGTGGGGCTCTTTTAGTATCAATGATCTCAAGCACACATTTTGTGCATCATTCAAGAGTGATTCAGTTTTGAACTCAAGGTTATTAATTCAAGATCATTCAATGTTTCCGAGGATCCGTTCCACAATAAATTCTAAGGAGGTTGGAGTTTCTAAGACATTGTGGAGGAGAAAGTTCATAGGAATATTGTAACTTCTTCATGGAATTCAAAGTTCGCTTACAAAATTACATGAAACCATGTTCATTACTTTCATTCTAAAGCCTTTACAACATTGAAATCAAAAGCCCATACATTCCAAATTCAATTTACAAAAAAGGGCATGTACACAAAAAAAGCGAAACGGTTTCGATCACAAGCGGACCATCATAATCTCTAATCTTCAAGCTGCTTCCAAACCGAGACAAACTAGCAGCCATTTCACAAAAACTCGACTGAACCATGAATTAAACTGATACAATTCTGCAGCAAAAGAAAAAGACCGGGTTCAGAGTTCAACAAAAAAAGATTGGTAACAGAATTAAACCAAAAGAAAAGTCGGTTCAGAATTCACAATATCTAACAGAAAAGCTCAGCATAAAAGAAAATATCAATAACAGAAAAGGCCATAACAGAAAATTGGAGAGAAACTCAGAACAGGAAAAAGGATCGGAAAACTGAATCGTAACAAACTTTCTCGCCCAATCTTCAAATCTTTCTCTCGCTCTGAGCAAGAAACGTAACCTTCAACCTCTATCTCCTTCATTGTCTTCATCGCAACTTCAAAACCATCATCGATCTTCTTCACAATTTCAATAAAAAACGCACAGAGAATCTTCAATCTCTCATCAACGCTCCAATTCACCGAACCTGCAGAAATCAAAAGAAAGAAATCACAACAATCTTCATCGGCGATCATCACAGATTCATTGCACTAATCATCGTTTTCGACCTTCATCAACAAAGAAGCTTAACCAAATTCTTCACGCAATCACCAACATCACGATAACCTTCTTCGATCTCAACGTGCAACATGTTCAACAATCCTTATCATCGATATTTCATCGTCAATCTCTAATCAACAACAACATTGCGGCTAATCATCAATAACATGAAGAAACAGATTGAATCAGAGAGATGAGTGAACAAGAGATTGAGATAGAAGAGCGAGTTTGAGAGAGAGCGAGAGGCATCGGAGAGCAAATCAATGAGAGAAGAGATGAGTGGAAGGCTGTGTTTGTCCACGGCGGCGAGTTAGCCGGAGAAGGAGACGAAGATCGGCGCCGTTCGTTGTTCTTTGTTTGAGAGGAGAGGAAGAGACTGAGTTTTCTCACGTAAACCTAATCCTTTTCCTATTTTCATTTTAATGCTAATTGACAATAATATGTTGTTAATGGATTCATAAATGTGCATTAATTGGTTAATCTGAGTGTTAATTGAATCATTAATTTGAAAATGATATAAAAATCAATAATCTGAATTTGGATCAAACTTGGACTTAGAAAATCTAGAAGATCTCCATGGGCCTGAACCGAAATTTCAGCCATACACCTCTCCTCTGGCCCATTGCAACTCGTTTTTGATCAATAATTTGCACAAAAAATGCTTTGGGCTGCTTCTGTTTGGGCCAGCGCCCCTACTGCTCTCTGCACACTATTTTCAACATAAACCCCCTGTGTCACTTCAATTATGTATTAAAATTTAGATTTCTTTTCTAGTTTTTTTCCCTACTTTTGCATGATAAAAAGTATAATAAAAAACATGTAATATTTTCTTTGTTAGATTTTAAATGCTTTTGTTACATAGTTTTATTCTTTTTTTAGATAAAATGCCACAAAAAAAACAATTTGCTCTTGTTAGATTTCGCTTTAGAATTTACTTAGAATTTAATTTCTATTATTTTCTATGGCGGGTGCATGCCTCCTTGTTATTACTGATTTGGTTGTTGAGATGTGCGAGGTACTTCGAGAGAGCTTTTGATTGCTATTCGACTTGTTTCGTGTTCCACTTTATTTGTGAGACACGAATTCGCTTCCAGTGCGATTGATATGCGTCGTGTTCCACTTTATTTGTGGGACACGAACCTATTTCCGATGCCAATCACCTGATCTCTCATTCATTAAGATGTATTCATGTATTGTCTGGATTGTATTTCTTGCAGGTTGCTTGTGTGGTTGTGTTTGATACGCACCACATAGCGGTTGTGATTTATTTTCACACCGCATCGTTTTGACGCTCATACTGGACTCCTGGTTTTGCTGGATGTTAGATTACGTGAAGTATCTTAGTTCTGCTTGCTCGCTAGCTCACTGCGGATTTGCTATCCGCTCGGTATCTCCTTGTCCCTTTTACCGCTTTCCGCATCATCCTATAACATGAGAAGTAGGACCTAGACATGCATCTGGCCAAGCCCTCGAAAGAGGCTCTGTTTTTGTTGGTGTATTTATATTTGTGCTTTGCGGCAGGGAGTCACGGTGTAATAAGTCCTATATGGCACTCCGTTAAGTCCTCATGGAAGGCACGCGGAAAGGGTTAGCAATCAACCCCCGCCTAGTCTCATCGAGTCTGTTCATTATGCGCACGCTTCGCGTCGCTTGCTTTTGAACCTGCACAAGATCTTGTTATCGAGTATGTCAGGAAAAGGGTTCATGTAGCCGGACCCCCGCCTTTCTTATAGCTCGCGTCGCTCGACGTTGATGCTCGGTGTACGCACGCACCGTTTTCCTTTACGATCCGTGACGGCTTGGTTGCTGAGAGGGGTCCGCCCTCTTGCCTATGGCCCGATTATTTTCGCGAGGTCTAATGCTTGGTTGACTTGGGTTGAGCTGCTCCCCTTGGCTATGGCGGGACCGCTTTTCTACCATTCGGTCAGTACCGTTGGTTTTTTTTGCTTTACGAGCGGATGCTCGTTTGTGTGATATTCTTGTGTGCCTCCCCTTTTCCCTCACAGGTTGATAGCTTAGCTTAGACTTGTACCCTTTGTATGATAACATTAGGTAGCAAGCTTTCCCCTTTAGCTTAGGTTTTCCTCATGCATTCTTTAAAACACAAACCACACTCTTTGATTTTCTTTTCTTAAGAACTTGTTATTTCCGCTCCATTCCCAAGCATAAGTCTCCAAAGGTCGAGCAGCGGAGTATGAATGTAACTCGTTCACCTAAAAAACACAAAACAAACAAAACTTAGTTAGCCGAGCTACGGTAGCTCTGATTCTGCAAAACAGATACGTAGGCAGCGGGGTAGGGCCCGTGCGAGCACAATCCTTTCTTTTCCCTACATTCTGCATTCATTTTAGTCCAGATTAGCGTAGATTTGTTACACACACATAGATTTAGACACAGGCGTGGATACCACCGAGTACGATGGGCGTGAGGGGTGCTCATACCTTCCCCTCGCGTAACCGACTCCCTTACCCTTTTTCTCTGGTCGTGAGACCGTTGTTTTGTTTTATGGTTTGCTGGCATTCCCTTCCTTTTCAGGATAAATATGTTAGTGGCGACTCTGTTAATTTTCGCAGTAGCTACAATTAGGTTGATGGATAAGTCGTGCGTTAGACTAATCCAATTTGCATCCGTAGATGTCTGGAAAACCGTGCGTTAGGCTGAATCTGTGCTTAGTATGTTGAGAAGTGTTTAGATCTTGGGAATTTGGTTGATTGTTTAAGGAACCGTCCAAGGTATCAACTTTAAATCTGAAGGTAGATCATTTAAGGAACCGTCTAAGGTATCGACTTAAATCCAAAGGTAGATCATTAAGGAACCGTCCAAGGTATCGACTTAGATATGAAAGGTTGATCATTAAGGAACCGTCCAAGGTATCGACTTAGATCTGATAGGTTTTTCATTTAAGGAACCGTCTAAGGTATCGACTTAAATCCAAAGGTAGATCATTAAGGAACCGTCCAAGGTATCGACTTAGATCTGAAAGGTTGATCATTAAGGAACCGTCCAAGGTATCGACTTAGATCTGATAGGTTTTTCATTTAAGGAACCGTCCAAGGTATCGACTTAGATCCGAAGGTAGATCATTAAGGAACCGTCCAAGGTATCGACTTAGATCTGAAAGGTTTTGAGGTTGTTTATTTGACTGCCGTAGTAACATGAAAAAAAAAGCAAAGTTAGTTTTTTATGCCATGTCATGATGCATGTAATGCGGGATTCTCAAAATAAATTAAAACCTTGCATGTTATGTACGCATTTGTCGCGATGCATTATGTGTTATGTATGAACATGTATGCAATTGTATGAGTATGTTTGTGATTTATGACGTATGACTATGATTTATGCTATTTTGACACATCTTGATTGAGAAGGTGGATCTCCATGTCATTGTAATTTTGATGTTTGATATTATCTTGAAGATGCTCAGCTGGGGATTTATGATTTCTGCTTGGGGACGATCAGTAACTTGATGTACCCTGATTGGGGATTAGAGATATTAATACACCATGTTGGAGAAGAGCAAAGTGTTGGAGAAACGATAGTGTTGAAGATGTAAACTCTGTTGGGGAGCTATGTCTTTGTCGGGACGAGAGCATTTGAAGATATCTTCTTAATGATTACTCTGTGGGGATACGATCTTGTGAACCCGGCTTTGTGGGGAGACATGGGTGAAAGTTGCCCCCAGTATTATAGTAACTACCATTCCTGGATTTGTGTTGAGTAGGACACACCACTAAGCATTGATCAAGATGTCAAACTGGACTTGCATAGATTTGCCCCTGCTAGTATGGACTCTTGGGGAGATTCGCCTCGCGGGGACTTTATGAGATGTGCACTATGGGCGTCATGCCCCTAGTAATCATAGACCTAGGATAATGCCCCATGTTGATTGGAGAATAGCTTCAGATCTACTTGGATGTATGCCCCTGACTGATCCAGTGATGGTTTTTGACCCACTTGAGTGCATGCCCCTATTTGTTTTGGCATCCTTGAGAGATTCTTGGAATCTTGACTTGATTGCCCCAGATTGATTGGGAAATAGCTTGAAATCCACTTGGGATGTATGCCTTTGACTGTTTGGTATTCGAGATATTCTTCGAATCTTGACTTGATTGCCCCAAATTGATTGGGCAAAACGTGCCATGCCCCTTGTATACGCAGGAGACATTGCTTCTTGGAGTAATCTGTGTTGGTCGGGATAACTTTGAGTCATTAGCCATACCCTGTGCAAATTCATTCTGATGCTAACATTTGAAATTATGTAGCAGAATATGTTTAATAATGAATTCATGAGATGCAATGCATACGTCTGTCTTGAGTTTTTGAAAACATTTAAAACAGGAGATGTAACAACGTGATATTTGTAAAAACATGATATTTGTAAAAAAAAAAAAAAAAATACCAACTCAGCATTTTTGGTAAACCTTAAGGAGTCAGGATACCTTTTTAGTGACAGTATACTTTCGAACTAACCATGCTTCAGTTAGGACTTTCAAGGGTTGTAACGTGGCTTGGTTCACGGTTTAAGAAACAAAGGATAATGGCTCAAAATTTATTTATACCCACCCCTCTTCGTGATGATCTTCAATCCTAAGCTCAGTTGATTCAGCTTATGCATTCAGGTTCCAAGAGACTTTTGGATTTGCACCTTTGATAATGATGATGGTTCACAAGCGGAGAGAACTTTTGAGATGGCAGTCACTTCTTCCTTTTGGTAGTCACAACTTTGAGTTGATCAAGAATTTATTGACTTCTTTTTTTCATCTTTTTGATATCCCTAACTTTTGCCTGAACTGTCTCTTTTGAGCTTACAGTCAGCGGGACGCCTTGATTTTTGCCTAAGTCTTCTTTTTGATTTTTGACTTACCAGGCTTTTCTTTGTATATATGTTTCTTCCATTTTTTCCTTTTTGAAAGATATTGATTGCCTTGTTTGATGATTGATGAACCGTCATTGTCTTTTGATTGACATCTCCAACACTTCTTTGATGTGTGCGGACGAACGCTTGTGATTGAAACCTTTGTTGAAAGGTGTACTGAATGATTCTCTTAAAATAGAATGCACAACCAAATTAAACTGAGAACTACCCTGCCCCAGGTTACGATCAAGGGTTTTAATTAGCACAAGAAAGAAACTTCTACTTCTTAGGCTCAAAGGGGTTAACGAGGGATTAACATCCTTATATCTCCACTGTTTAGGAATTGAAACAATGCCTGTAAATCGTCAACATAGTCCGTTCAAAAGCATACTGTATAAGGTTGCGGTATCGTTTTCGTCATCCTCCCTCAAAAGGTATACAACTTTAGCAGGAGTTGAATATCACACAACATATGCAAAGTAAAGACGTAATTTAAAATGAGTGATAGCGAAATAATTAATTCAAGACAAACATATGCAATGCACTGATGATGATTATTAAAATATATAATGTCTATCATAATTCGAATGTTTAAACAAACAGAATAGAAATTGCAAATGAAAGTAAAGCTAATGATTAAAAGTTCATCCACTTCAGACATTAGTCAGTCTTGTCGTGACTAGGCATAGGAGCGGTGATCACCACAGGAGTTCTCGGATGGTTGAATTCAATTTCTCCAGCATCGATCATGTCTTGAATCTTGTTTTTCAATGACCAACAACTATTTGTATCATGACCAGGACTATCAGAGTGATATGCACATCTCACATTAGGATTATAGCTACGAGCAGAAGTACCAGGATTCTTAGGGGGATCCTTTAAAGTGATCAACTGCGACTTCAGTAGGTGTTGTAATGATTGAGCCAATGACATATTGATCTTTGTGAATTGACTCTTAGGTACATCTGACTTGCGTCTTTGTTGCGAAACTGGTGTAGAGATCAAAATTGTCCCCACAGATTGGTTTTGTTCATTGCGACCTTTCTGATTGTGCTCAGCATTAGTCCGGTGAGGTTCTTCAGATGAGTTGAAGGCAATGATCTTTTCATCAATTAAGTCTTGAATCTTGTGCTTTAATTGCCAACAATCCTTTGTATCATGACCAGGACTATTCGAATGATAATCACATCTCGCATGGTACTTATACCCAGGGGTGGGGTTGGTAGGGAATGAATATGGAGGTAGTAGAGTTATCAAATTCTGATTGAGCAGTTGTTGGAGAACTTGAGACAGCGGTATACGTAATAGAGTAAATGACCGCTTAGGCTTGGATCTCTGATTATCTTGACCACCTTGATGCTTATATTGATTCTTCTCTTTCTCTATCAAAAGTGCCTTCAATTCTTCTTGCCCCTTGGCCAAGTGAAAAAATATTTTCTGGAACTGGTTATTCTGAGCCTGAAGATTTTTGACTGATTGCTCGAGATTCATGATGCTGAAATAAACAGCGAGGAGGTGAGAAACCTGTGGTAAGAAACCTGTTATGCGATGTTATGAATGCAAATGCAATACTTTCAAGGATCTTTAGGCATTTAGTTAGCAACATTAGAAAATGATTTGACCGCGTCCTTATTTGAAGAAATCTGAACTTTGTCTCTGAACGTCTTTCTTTGAGAATCAAGCTCACCATATCGAGTGGGTCATCGCCTCTGATTCAGGACACTTCTGAATTTGAAGATACATGGCTAGAGGAAAATAAATCCTCTTGCCCCTTGATAGGTACTGAGTCTTTGAATTGGAAGGCATGCGGCTTGAGGAAAATAAATCCTCTTGCCCCTTGATTAGGAATTCAGCCCTTGATAAGAGCACCTGAAATAGTGCACCCTAAATCCCTAAGATCCTTGAAAGGGTCAATTAAATCATGTTATGCTTATGATGTCATGATGTCATGAAGTTATGCAAATGCAGTTCATTAGGCATAGTGTGGGGTAGTAAGGACAAACAAGTCCTTTTAACAAAACCTGCAAGGAAACGAAAGTTAGTAGCAAACACAAACAAGTCACGCAAGTCACACAATTTTGCCTTATGGTTAGGCTTGCACGTGGTCAAAAGGTATGTACCCTCCTCCTGAAGTTTAGTTGGTTCAAACCTGTCCTATATAAAGATCGGGTTCTAGGGAGCTCATATCATTGACCTTTCTCGAAGGCGCTGATCTCAGTTCGGCAATCGAATCGCCAACCGAAAAGGTCCTGAAAGTCCAGTCCATATGAGTGTAGCTTCGAGTATCAACCAACTTCAGTCGGAACCAAAGCCAGCCATCTCGCTACTTTCTAATAGGCTAAAGTCAAGTTCGACTAAGGGTCTAAGGGAAAATTAGTGCTTAATGACACCACGCGGCAGCCAAGCATTTCCTCAGGTCGGATCCCAAGGAACACCAGGACAAACCAATGTGTCACACTAACGATGGCCATCAGATCAACCACATCAGTATACACTGTGCAGTCTCCTTGATCTCATGCCATATACCTAAGGTACTCAGATCCGGGTTAGGATCTTTCACACATCAAGATACCCAAAACAGCCCTGCAAAAATAAAGCAAGCAAAGCAAACAATAGAAAACATTTAAGGTGAATCCTAAACTTTTAAGGTAACCCCTCTTTTATCGAAATTAATCCCCAGTGAAGTCGCCAGTTCTGTAATACAGTGAACTGACTTTTTATCGATCGGAATGTCGCGGTTAAGCAAGAGTCGCCACCGACTTTTATTTTATCCAAACAAATTCGGAAAGGCAAAAAGAAACAGAAAAAAACCTTTTTAAAGAAATCTAAGTTCGGGGGGTAATTTATGCAAAGGGAAGGTGTAAAGCACCCTTTGCATCCATGGTTTGCCATGGGCTCTTAATTGCTTTGCTTGCTCGTTTTCAGAAAATGTAGATGAAAGAGGAAAAATGGACTTTAGCTCGTAAATGAGCGTAGCCAGTTTTTTTTTGAAGAATTTTGAGAAAGAATATAGAAAATTGAGCATTGCAAGGCAATTAGGGGCAATTACCTTAAACTCAGATGATAGGTCTCTTTTTAGCCTTTTAGAATGAAAGGGTCTATCCTTGCCATAAGAGGGCAGGAAGCCTTTCGTTTGGAGGTTGAAGGGTCATCGAAATATCGTTCGCCCAAAGACTGACCCATGCCATAGAGGGGCAGGTAGTCTAAGGGGAAAGATCAGAATAGCCTTTCGTAGGCAACCAGAAGATACCTCAGCCTTATTCGTGGGAAACTTTCGAGGGTTGAGGTCATGTTAGTGTATCGAAGGCAGCATCATTTTTAGGGTCTCATGACCTTTTATCGAGGCAACATGGCTGGGGTATCCTCATATTCGAGGGACTGGCTATTCTGCAAAAACACAAGGCAACAAGGCAACAGGCAACAAGGCAACAGAGAGGGTTACCCAAAAGCGTGCGTGTGTGCACCAATCACGTGATTATATTCAATTATATTATCTTGTAAATTAGTGAGGCTAATTCAATTTAAGGGTTGTCACTCCCTATTTTACTAACCACGCAGATAATATAAGGCAAGAACAACAGTAAAATGGGGGAGGGGACAATGGAACCAGTGGATCCCTTAATAGGGTTTGACATAAGTAATAATAAAAGCCATAAAATAAAATGAGGTTTAGGGTTACCAACGGCGTAGCTTTGGCATTCGACAAACCCTGAAAAGGAAAAATGGCAAACAAAGAAGGGTGAGTGCATTACCAGATTCGAAGGCGAATTCTATTAACCATAAAACAAAAATAAAGAAGTTAAAAGTAAGTGAGTGAAGAATACTTAGCTTGGCATTTGCCTGATAGGGTTGGGGGCAAGGGTTTGCCTGAAGCGTCGACTCTGACCATTAAAAATAAAAAAAGGAAACAAACAAGGCGTGAGTGTATAGGCAATTCATTTTAATAACAAACCCTAATTATATAAAAAAAATAGGGAAGATAAACAAAGAGAATAAGGGTTGAATCGAGACTTAGCTTTTGAATTCGACGTGGCGCGTACCCGGAGAATTTCGAAAAGCAAACCCTGAAAAATGCACAAAGGAAAGATTTCAGTGTAGGGAATGATCGTGGCAAACCCTGATTAGGGCACAAGTTAGCCATGGTTAATAAAATAAACAAAATCGAATTAATTAATTACTGGTTTCCAACCTAATTAATTAAATCGGTGAAAATAAGGTTTCGATTGAAATTTCCTAATCCTAATAAGTATTTTTAAACAAATAATAAAATAATTATAATTAATTAAGATAACTTAAACATTTAAATCAAATAAAATGATTATCAATAATTAATATTAACCAACTTATTTTTGATGTTTGTATGGGAAAGAAATTTTAAAACAAATGTTAAAGAAGTATTTTAAAAGAATTTTGAAAATAAATAAAACAAACAAAAAACAATAAAGAAAGAAAACTAATATTATGTAATTAAAAACAAAAAGAAGTAGAAAACTTAGCTGGTAATTGGGTGTGGCGGAAAGGTGATGGTTCATGGTGGACCTGCGTTTTTTGAAGCTTTGGATCTGGCACCTGGAATATCCAATGGCTGATAGCTCAGAGGCGCGTCGTACCGTAAGAGAGGTGAGATGCACCGGATCTGCAATTGAGTTATCAAAGAAAAAAAATAAAGGCAAACGCAGGGGGGAAGAATCGAACCCGCGTCACCATATACGAAGGCCTTACGCGCCCCCTCCTTTCCACTGGACCACGTTTGGTTTGCTGTTAAGAAAGCGAAGGCATGACCTAATATATTATAAAACGGATAATCCCAGATTTTGAAACCATCTCCGCGCCCAGCAGCTTCACTATTCACCATCATTTTCGTTTGGAACTGGACCGATGGATCTCCATAGCAATCAAAACACATCATAAACATGTTATAACAACTAAAATCGAACGGAATTGGCCTTATAAATGCGATTGTGCCATCGGTTTCCCTTGATTTTACCTAAATCAAAAGAACCTAATTTGAAAGCTTCAAACCCTATCAATGGTGATTTAGCCATACGAGCATAGAAACGCAATTAACTTTCCAGAATTACTCAGAAACTCATGACAATCACGAATATGCAATCAAATTGAATTAATAGTGTATAAATCATTGAAATCAAGCTTGAGTTAGTAGTTGCAAACCGTGGACGTATGGGAACAATTCTGAATGTCTTGACCACTAGTAACGATTGGAATAGCTTCAAGGATCTTCCGAGAATGCGTTAGAACCTTTAAAATGCCTTGAATCAACCTTAATTTCAGAAACCGAATTTGAGTGGTTTCTTGATTTTTTTGAGTTTTTCCAACCGATTTCCTTGCCTGTCAATCCTCTCCTTTTCGTGTGAATGAGTTGTATATATATATATGAGAGTAATTCTAGGTTAACAAATTTGGACAAAATCCCTTTGAATCTCTTTTGCAAATTTGATTGGATTATGAATATGATCTTTCTAAAATTTGCTCTAATTTGCATCAATATTGTCCCAATCACCTCTCCACGAAATTTTCTTGCCAATACTGATTTAATGTTGATTGGAATGGATCAATATGATTCCTCAAACAAAATCTTTGATTTTTCTTTCAATTATATCACTTTAAATCCCTTTTTAAATGAAATAAAATTATATAAAATCAACTAAACATCTTAAATTTCGTGGCAAGTGGTTTGGATAACTTGGATAGCTTGTGGACCAAGATTAAGTCAAAAAAAGTTGGGTCCCTTTGCAAATAATTTCAGTTTGAGACCTTTTTATTTCACATTTTCCTCTCAAAATCGATCAACTTTGACAAGGCATATCTCCCTCAATTTTTAAGATATGGAGGAGTTCTAGGACTTTTTGGAAACCTCAAGATGTCCTCTACAAGCCTCTTTGGAAGCTTTTTTCCATTTGAGAATTTTATCTTGATGATATTGGCTTTGACAAAAAACTGCTTTTGGTTGGCTTTCAAAAGGGACCTATAATGTTTTAAGTCATATCTCTCAAATGAAGCATTTTTAGACTTGGCATGTGAGAGACAAAAATGTGGAGAATCAAAATTCCTTTAAAATGAGCTTTGGATGGAAAATTTCTGATGTTCCATGTGAGAGTTATGGCTGGTCAAAGTTTAGTTGACTTTCTCCTATACAATCCCTAATTTAGAAACTTTTTGATTTGTTGATTTTTGATCTTTCCTTGATGAACCATGATCAATACTTGATCAAATGGTGAATGATACTTCAATATTAGGATCTTGACAAAAAATCAGGAGTTTTGACTTTACTTTGACCACAGTTGACTTTTAGGTTAACTTAGTCGACTGTTGACTTTTTGAACAATTGAATGACCAATCTTTTGAATTGAGACTTGATACTTGTCATGAGGGTGATGTGAGATATATTGAGCCATACGAGATGTCTTGGAGCCATTGATTCACTGATTTTCCTTTGAGTGAGCCAAACCCTAGTTTTAGAGCCTTGTATAGGAGAGTGTGTCTTGGAGCTTTGTGTATTGATTTGTATTTGTATAAGAGAAATAGTGTGGGCAAATTTTGGGGTATGACACATATAAAAAAATATTATGGTTCAAGTAGGCGGAGAATTCGACAACTGAAAGATACTCGCATATATTGAATTTAAAGTACATGGATTGAAATGACAGGAAATTAATTTTTTTTTAGGGTAATAACTAGAAATACTGGAAATTAAATACTAGGAATTAAAATCTACTGACAATAGATAGAAAAGCAGCAAGCTTCCTCCCCCATACTTAAACTTTGCGTTGTCCTCAATGCGACTTTGTGTGGTAGAAACGGTGAAAACTCACTACTCGTTTCCTCTTCCTCGTGCTCGGCCTCGGGCTCGTGCTCTACCTCCTCTTCGTCCTTCATCACCGTCTCTATGCGGAACTATCCCAGCATGATACACATACTCATGTTGGCCTTCAACACGATATGTGAAACAATGCATTTCTTCCGTGAGGTTTGCAATGCTTTGATCATTCCAATATGCATAATCGTGTTGATCCCTTTGCATCTGACGCATCAGCGTCATCATTTCATTCTGCCTCGCCTCAATCCTCTGATGACACTGAGCTTCTTCCTCGTGGTTGCGTATCATCTCTCTATA
Organism: Vicia villosa; assembly: GCF_029867415.1. NCBI lineage: Eukaryota > Viridiplantae > Streptophyta > Magnoliopsida > Fabales > Fabaceae > Vicia > Vicia villosa. The sequence goes on along the minus strand of NC_081181.1, from coordinate 114,859,154 downwards.
CACGTCATCCAGTGTGACTGGTTGATTCCTTCTCTGAGGTTGATGTCCAAATGATCCGGCAACATTTTTAGGATTGGGTTGGGGGTTTTCATCAGGCTGAGGCTCTCCTTGATCCATTTCCTGTTCAATCTCATCCACATTATCTATATTATTTTGATTATCTTGTATGTTCTCACTAGGAGCAGGTGCATCGAGATCATATGTCCAGTTGTTTCTGCGGTCTATCCTGGTGATCTCGCTATTTGGCAATATAACACTGCGAACTTCCCTGTTTCGCACCATGAGGTTGAATCTTCCGTCCGGTCTTGCCCTGATGAGGCGACCAGCTCTACAGTTGTTGATATCCATAAAAACGTCCGGTAGAGACGGTAGATTTTCTAGCCTATCATTTAGATCGAGGGCTCGAGCTATACCAGTGACAAGCCATCCTACACAGAATGATGTGTTTCCTTCTCTTAACACAAGACCTTGAATGTGAGTTATGAGGAAAGTGCTAGAATTGATCCGATGGTTGGCAAAAGCACAATAAAAGAAGTATAACTCCTTACCATTGACATTGTTGCTGTTGGTCCTTCTGAAAATAGTATTAGCTAAAATGCGGTGGAAGTAACGCATGACCGGATTATGAATTTGAGAAGAAAAGCGCATGTCGGGAGCGACATTTTCATTACCGGACATTCGTTGCCATATATCATTTGATGTTGTTTGCCAGTCAAGCTCGGGCAAAATTCTATAATTGACTCCCTCAACACGTGTGAACTGAAAGATCGCACTTATGCTTTCTTGATTCATGGTGTACTCTCGGTTGAACAGTCGGAAGGTAGCGGTTTCGATGAGGTTGTGAGAAGCGTCGGTGGGTGTGTTATAAATATACGAACTTAGAAACTCCAAGGTTAACACTTCGTATGTGGGGAAGTCTAGTGTGCTTACGAATGATAAACCCGTTTTATTGAGAAATATTCGCACACCATTTTCGAACAGCCCCAAACTTCGCAAACTTTCGATATGGGCGAATCTTGATGATACCACCCCTCTCTGAGAGAAACTTCGGTAACGGTTGCATTGAATTTCACCCGCTTCTCCGTTCCGGAAAATGACACCAGGAAACTCGGCTTCGTTTTGATTGTTAAGGTTGGCCATAAAAATTATTCTGCAGAAAGTATGGAAAAAAATTTGTAAAAGAAATAGCGGAAGGATGGTTGTGGTTCTGGTTGTTGCAGTGAGATTATATAGGGGTGTGAAGGTTGAAAATGGATTGACTGAGTATTGAATGGAAATTATTGTGAAGTTTGAATGAAGATGAGAAGAAAATTTGGAGTAAATGAGCACTGAGAAGTTTGAACAGCACAGAGGAAATGGAGAAGATTTTCTGAAGTGGGAACGAAGAAGTGCGTTCCTGCACTTAAAAGAGAAGTGTGACTAACGTCACAATGGGGGGTGGGACGGTCGGTAGGGTGTCCCATGTGACGGATGGCGTGCATGCATGCGTGAGACAAAACAACATTGCCCTCTGTGTGTGCAGAGATTCTTTGACCAAGATGCATGCCATGCTATTAGACCAACATAAATGACATAAATACTTTTGAATGATAGTCAAAGTATTATAATGGGGTGCATATAATTCTCAGTATAGTAAATAAGTAACCTATACCAGTGCAAAAATTTTATAACAGTAGCAGAGTAGCAGCAAATATTATAATGCACACACACACACAGAGAGGAATTTAGCAGATGAAATAAAGCAGGGAAAAGATAAAAACCAGAATAAAGAAAACTGCTTAATTTCATTAAAATCAAAAACTGAAAATTAAAATTTTTGTCTGAAAATAGAAATACTAACTAATTAAAATACTGAAATTGAAAACTGAAAATTAAAACTACTAAAGCGGTAAATCCTAACTAAGTATTTCCTTCCCCTACACTTAAACTAGATGATGTCCTCATTGTCAAAATGTAAGAGTTAGAAATCTAAACAAGCGGTCTTCAATTAGCCACTTTTAGGAGCAGGGACAGACTGAAAGTGTTGATATAAACTGTCGAGATTTGTCGTGACCAAATCCATAAATCTGTGGAAATCTACTCGGAGTCTCCCTAAGTCGGTACAAAGTACAACAACATCGTTCTAAAGGGTCTTAATAGCAGCAGTATGGTCAACCATAGGCATATCCTCATCAGGTGTAGCATCAATGTCATGGTAGCCAGTTGGTGTCATCGGATCACTTTCTTCCTCGTCAAGATCATTTTCACCTTGTCCTTCCAAGTCATATATCCAGTTTTCTTTCTTGTGAACACTTGTGAACCTAATGCAAGGTAAGGCAAAATGATGAACGGGTTCATAGTTCACTAGAAGCTGATAAGGTGGAGAATCATAATTGCTAATCAAGCTCTTGTTGAAGAAAAACTCCATGTCCATGGATTTGAATCCTCCATAAGGAATCAATCTAGCAAGCGGTCCTCTTAAGGATAGGGCACGGGCGATCTTAGTGACAAGACCACCTACAAGGATAGGACCAATGGTATCTTGGGCCAGAACGGCCATCCTAGCCAGCATAAATGATACTCCCATAACTGGTCTGGATTGGAAAACACATATCATAATGCCTAGCTCATCCTTGGTCACCGAGGTATTGCATAAAGGTTTTCCAAAAAGTGTAAAAGCCAGTATCATGTGGAAATACCTAATGGCGGGATTGTGGATCTCCGAAGAAAGTCGTAGATCATTCTGGTTTCTACCAGATATGGTACTCCAAAAGTAGTCAACTATGTTATCAGAGAAGTACTCATCATCGACTTCCATTAAAGCACCCACGCTTTTAGGAAATCCTAGTAACTCGGCCAGCTAACGGGTGGTGAAATGGTAGGTGAATCCAAACAACCTGAATGAAACTCTTCCTCTGTTGAATCCTAATCCAAGTCTAGGCTCATATCGGAGGGAACTCAGGAACTCTAAAGTCAGGTTGCAGAAAGTGGGTGTACGGGTGGTAAGGATATCCTCCCATCCAATCTGATGAAGCATAAAGTGCACAGTTTTATGTAATTTCTGAAGTTGTGACTCCGCAGATTCCTACAATTCTGGTATCGAATCCTACGACCACTCAACCTAGGGGAATAAATACGGATTTCCAATTGGCTGGACAACATATTCTTGCCCAATAGACTGCGGACCCTCAAGCAATTCTGACCACTACTCATGTTGTAATGAACATTGTTCCTCTCCATAATGAGCCTATTTTCCATGGTGCACCTTCTGAAGGATTGGATAGGATGGAAGAGTTTGAAGACCAGTTTCAAGAGATGGAAAAAGAAATCAAAGCTTTTGGGGGGAAAGATTTGTTTGGAAAAGAAGTTAACGACCTTTGTTTGGTTCCAAACGTCAGAATTCCTGCCAAGTTTATACTCCCAGAATTCAAGAATTACAAAGGAAATTATTTTCCCCATAGCCACCTGGTTATGTACGTTATGAAAATGTCTATACATACTTAAAATCAGCGCTTATTCATCCATTACTTTTAGGATAGCTTGTCAGGAGCTGCTTTGAAATGGTACATGGGTCTGAACAATACACACATCCTTACTTTCCATGACTTAGGGAATGCCTTTATCAAAAAGTACAAATACAACATCGATATGGCACCAGACAGGGATCAATTCCGTGTTATGTCCCAAAAAGAAAAAGAACCTTCAAAGAATACGCGCAAAGATGGGGTGAACTAGCTGCACAAATTATCCCTCTAATGGAAGAGAAAGAAATGACTAAGGTCTTCCTCAAGACTTTGATTTCATTTTATTATGAAAAAATGGTATCAAATGCACCAAATGACTTTATCGAGATGGTGAATATGGGGATGCGACTAGAAGATGGTATCAGAGAGGGTCGTCTGTCCAAGGAAGTTGGTTCATCTACTACTGGTGCAAGAAAATTTGGCAATAATCTTATTAAGAAAAATGAAGAAATTATGAGCGTTGTCACAAGAGGGAGGAAAAGACGGTATCAGCCTCAACAAGCTGTTGTTGTTACTCCTGTGATTAATCAAGATCTGTAATAAAATGTTCAATAAAGACCTCAGCTTCCGCAACAACCTCGTCAACAGGGCTCCTAGGTATCCTCCATTCGATCCTATCCTGATGACTTATGTTGAACTTCTCACTGCACTTCTGCAAAGAAATCTGATCCATACAAGGGATCCTCCACCTCCTCCAGCTAATCCTCCATACTGGTACAAAGCAAATGACCATTGTACTTTTCATAAGGGTGCCCCTAATCATACAATTGAAAAATGTTATCTACTGAAGAGTGAAGTTCAGAAGCTTGTCGGGAGCGGTGTCCTCACTTTTAGAGACACAGATTCTGGTATGGATACTCGTGCGTTCGTACGGGTACTGGTGCATTACTTACGCGCATATGTTTCTAAAATATAATAAGAATGAAAAAACAGAAAGACAAAATTTCTTAACTAAGAAAGTTTATTATTTTTAAAAGAAAAATATATTTTTATTTATATTTGGAGCATAAATATAGTTTTTCCATTTATACAAATATTTGGATGAACCGTATATTTTCCCGTATGTAAATATTAAATTTGTTTTGACATTATCTATAAAAATATTTAGGGTTAAATATACGATGCCCCCTGCCATTAGGGCGAGATTCGGTTTTGCCCCCTGAAGTTTTTCTTTTTTGTAAACCGCCAGGAGTGCACTCATTAATGCTAAACACCAAACCATTAAACTAGCTGTTCTCATTTGTTAACACTTGTATTGAAATTTTTTTATAAATTGATTATTCTAAGTCTGAATTTTTATAAGTTTGATTTTTTTCTAATTGAACTTTTAAAGTTTTTGATTTTTATAAATTGATAATTCTTTTATAAATTAAATTTTTATAACACTTTCTAGTTTTTATGCTGAGATCAAATCAAACGGAATTCGTTGCAATTGGTTGGGGAAGATTGAATGCAAAAAATAAAAACTTTTCATTTAATTTTGAATCAAATCTCCAATATCTCAATCACTTGGATTTTGATCAAGTTTGCTACCCTAATTACCTCTACTATATATACCTAATATATGCAAACCCTAGAAAAAGAAGAGGAGGGACAGCGAAGAACCTTAGTTGAGCTTTCAAAAACTACAAAGGTTAGGGCAAATTGTAAATCAAATCTCCAACCACTTTCAACCGATCTCAAGCATTCAGTCGTTCTCCCGAGGTTCTAAAGAGTCGTTCCAAGCACTCACACGATCCCAAAAGATCCCAGAATCGTCCCCCACGAAGTACCATTATTGGTAAGCTTCTTGAATCTTAGAACTCCTGTTATACGACATATAAATAATTCTTTCTCACGTATTCATGTTTATAATAAGTTTTGTGAATGTTTAGAACCACTGTGCATGAGTTTTTACGCAAGATTACTAATCCACCATTGTTAGGGTTCGAAAGAACCAAGCTTTTGTTCTCTTTTCTAAAGGCCGTTTCAAGCCACGAGACCTTGACCATTGGATTTGCAAGGGTCTATATAGTAGATCTGGGTTGGTTTTGTTTTCGTTCATCATGTTTATCTGCAGGCACCATGTTCGTAGAAATAAGCATGGAGAATCCGCAAGTGATTCTGCAGCAAAAACCATGGATAAATTCGCAGGAAAAGTGAAGGAGATGATGAATAGTAAGTGGGACCGGCACGCGTGGCAAACATATGTGTTTCTATTGGTGGATCGATGATTTCGTTTTCTCTTTCCACGCATGGCTTTCTCTCATTGGAAGGTCAAAAAGTCAGTCGCCTCTCTCTCCTATCACGATTGGACAGCGCGCTACCCAAGGACCCACATTTGACTTGTTCTTTTTAAATTTCCATTTAATTTGTTGGTTATAAATTTAATTCTGGCGTGTGGGTTTACTTACAGATTGGCATCTTGATTGAGTTGGCAGCGAGGCAATACTCTTCACCTGAAAAACCTGGGTTCGATTCCCAGGTATACAATCTTATTTTTCCAACTCGTTGGAACCCGCCAGATCTTCACAAGGCCAAATCTGATGCACCTGAGCATGCAGTTCCACCATGGACTCTCAGAAGCAAACAACACCTGATCAGAGCTAAGTTCTTCTAAATTCTTTTTTTCTTTTTATTACATGAATATGTTTCAATTATTTTCTTTTATTCCTTTTATTATATTTTCATCAAACTTATTTTATACAAACATTATATTTTTTTATCATAAAATAATTTCATAACCATTTTTTCTCATAGCGTTAAAAGTAATTGTTTTTTTTTAATTATTATTTTCCATGTATGCTTTTTAAATCGATTTAATTAATTAGGATTAATCCAATAATTAATTAAAACATGTAAATATCGTATTTCATCGTATCTTCGACTTTCTTATTTTCTAGTTATTTAAAATGTTAAATTAACTGTTTTACTTGGTTTGATTAGAGTTTGTGTAAATAATCAAATAGATCACCAATGCACTAACCTTTCTCTTCTTCATTTTTCAGGGTTTGCCAAGAATCAATGAAGGCTCAAGCCATCTGGGTATTTTGAATTCCTTCTATATTTTGCCTCTATTTCCCTATAGGTGTTTATTGTAATATTTTAGGTTTATAATTCTTGCCTTTATTTTTTCCGCCCACAGGTGTTTATTGTAATAGCGTAGGACTTTTATTTTTCTGCCTTTAATTTCTGCATTTTTAAATTGTGTGGTTAGTAATCTTAGGGAGTGCAAGCCTTGAACTGAATTAGCATCACTAATTATAAGATAAATATCACTGAACTGAACCACGTGATTGTGCCACACACACACCTTTAGGGTAGCCTCTTTTGTTGCCTTACCGTTGCCTTGTTGCCTTATTGATTATGCCTTTAAAATAGTCAAATCCCTCGATTCCGAGGATACCTAAAGCAAAGGTTGCCTTTAAAGATTGAAATCATCATATGAGATCTAGTCCCTCGAAGTTGCCTCGGTAAAACATGATGATTGCCCCAATTGCTAAGGTATCCTCGCATGTTGCCTTAAATAACTATTATATCCTTCCCTTAGACTACCTACCCTCTTTATGGTAGGCACAGTCTTGTGGCGAACGATAAATTCGATGACCCCTCAACCTCCAATAAAAGGACTTCCTACCCTCTTATGGTATGGATAGCCCTGAAAGGCTAAAAGAACCTTTTTTTAAGGGTAATTACCTCCTAATTCCTTGCTCTGGTTTAAATATATTTTACCCTTTTATCAAAAACCTTCAAAAAGGCTACCCTTATTTACAAGTTAAAGTCCTTATTTAAATCTTTTTCTTTATTCACTACAAACATTTTCAAACATTTCAAAGTGAGCTAAGCAATTAAGAGCCCATGGAAAACCATGGATGCAAAGGGTGCCTTAAACCTTCCCTTTGTATAATTTACCCCCCCGAACTCAAAATCTTTTTAAAGGGTCTTTTTTTGTTCTTTTAGCCTTTCTATATATTGGAAAAAATAAAAGTCGGTGGCGACTCTTGCATACCGCGACATTTCTTTAAAGTCAGTTCACCGTATTACAAGGTGTGAAGAAAAGGGTGGTGGTGAAATGAATTTATATGGTGGTTTTTAGAAGTTGAATGGTGGGAGAAATAAGTAGGATTTATGGTAATGGAAGAAGTTTGACAGAATAGAAATTGAAATGGTGATTTAAGGGGATGAATGTGGTGTGTTTATGGTGGCATAATGTAGGAATTAAATGAGAGAGGGGAAAATTTGAAAGTTGAATGTTTGAAATTCAAAATTCAAGCTTGGTTGTGGAGTAATCAATTCACGCGTGAGACACAGACTGCAAAGCATTCTGCAACATGCATGCCTCATTGGGAGACGGGCGTCTCAGGTGGCAGGTTATCACGAGGCACAACATGGGCATGGGGAGACGGGCGTCTCCTAGCTCAATGCACAATAAAGGGGTGAGACGGGCGTCTCCACCTGGACAAACAACTTTGTCACTCTTTCCCATTTGTAAGCTCAATGTTGTCGGTAGCTCATAATATAATAACCAGAATAGATTCTTTTGTGTCACATTTATAGTAATTGCATTAAGAAACAATATGTGATAGAATAGGTTATAAATTATGCAGTCAAATAATATAGCAGTTAAAAGGACATCATAAAGTAGAAGATAGCAGAATCAGGTACTGAAAATAGATTGCATTATAAATTAAAGTACTGGTTGTTGATTGTAATAGCAGAAAAAAATAAAAATGCAGAATAATTAAATGCTAGATTGAATAGAAAAAAGACTAATAAATCCTAAAAACTAAAACAATAAATAATCTTCGGAAAAAATCAGCATCTTCAGCCACACTTTTGATTTCTTATATGTGGTGCGATCGAGTAGATGTGTTTGAATACATCGTCAAACTGTGCATTTACGGTTTCCATAAATCCAAATAAATATGTACGCAAGGTAGTAAACTCGCTGCGTAGGCCTTTAATTTGCGCCTCTTAAATAGTAACAGCGGTAATGAGATCAAGAGGCGACGGCGGAGGTCCAGCAATAGCCGGAGCAGCAGAAGTAGCGCTGACTGGGAGTGCATCAGCAGAAACGATAGTGTGATCAGGGGAGGGGTCAGCATAATAATGAGGAGGATTCAGGGGGTTATATTTATCAGAGAGCTCATAGGGTTGAGGTGTTTCCAGTGAGGGTGGAGTAGGTGGGTGATTTAGGTCGAAAATCCAGTTGTCACTGGTATGAAGACTTGTGATCTGGTTAGGAAGGACAAACTGGCAGACACTTCTATGATTGATTAGAAATTCAAACTCATTTGGTCCAAGGTCGCCTATAAGGGGAGTGTTTAAACAGAAACGGATGTTCATAGTTCGAATTTCGCCATAGGGGTTTAATCCTAGAAGTGGTTGTCGCATTCCTAAAGCATTTGCTATCATGGTAACCATGCCTCCTACAAGTAAAGGTGTATGATCGATCTCTATGATGTGGACAAAATTTGAGACCATAAAGGAACTCGCATGTACAAGACGAACTTGTGAAGCACAGAACATGATGAATAACTCATCACGGGACACCAAAGAAATGTTTTGCTCTTTTCCAAACAGGGTGTGGGCTAGGATCTTATGGAAATACCTAATAGCAGGGTTATGGATGCTCTCAGAGTACATATTTTCAGGCTCAGGGTGGTAGTTACCGGTTATGCGACCCCAGAAATAGTCAAGTGCACGGTAGTCGAGAAGTTCCTCTTGGGTGACAGGGAATGCATCAGAGCTACTAGGAAAACCTAAAAGGTTAGAAAATTCACTATGGGTAAAACGGAAATCAAGACCAAACATCCTAAACTGAACCAAGCCATAGTTAAGTCCTAAACCGTGGTTAGGCAAGTAGTTCAAGGAACTCAGGAATTCAAGGGTAAGCTTACAATATGAACTAAACCTCCTTCTAATAGGGCAAACATCCCTGTTAGAACACAGTTTGGTTCTAATTATATCTTAGTGTTTTGATGATAACAAGTAAACAAATCTTGTATAAAGCAAACATGGTACCCTAATCATATATTTCTAATTTTAGAAAATGTACCAGTACCAGCAATCATAACTTGAAGAATCAGAACGAAAAGCTAGAGAAACGTCTGATATCGCACAATGCAAACATATCTACAACATAAGTTGAAGAACAAGGCTGATCAGAAGATTAGAAGGAATGATTTAAGTTAACATAGCTGAAAAGTAACTTCTAATACTGCACGCTGAAGACATACTCACAACAGAAGTTTAAGAACAAAAGTTGGTCAGAAAATTACACAGATTGATTTAAATTAAACCGTTGAATACATAATCATTAGCAAAACGACGGCAACACTCCAAAAGCGCAAATTCCAAGGTTGATTGAAGAAGCTATCCACATGCAAATTCTTGGAGAAAGCAAAAGCAAAGACAAACACGCAAACCATTTAATGTTGAATGCATGCTTTGGAGATAACGATCAAAAATTCCGAAGCTATAAATTCTCATGATCGTTTGAAGAAAAAGATAACGAGCAAAATAGAAAGAAACAAGAAAGATCACACAACAACGCTGCAACTCTGATAAATCATCAAGTGCGAAGAAAAACTCTCATAAGCTAAATTCTCTTATTCATATTCTGAGTTTATTGCTCAGTACTCAATCTTAGTGAAATATCACAGTGGTGATTACAACTTTCTAGAAGCAAAATTATACACTATCAACAAAATTTACATTGTAACTTAGTCCTTGAGAGACCAGTTGGTCAGAATTCTCAAGAAGTCTAAGGCTAGTTTAGTCTTAAAAGATTGGTTAGTCACAAGCGGTTGGCTTGTGCAGGATTGTTAGTCACCAGAAGTTTGGCTTGTGCATTGTATTGTGGTCACGGCAGTGGTCGTGCAAGTGTAATCAGTTCTGATTATAGTAGATTAAGACCTCGGATGAGAGAGGCAAATCACCTTGTTGAGGGTGGACTGGAGGTAGCCTTATTGAGAAGGTGAACCAGGATAAAAATAATTGTGTGTTGATTATCTTTCTGTCATACAATTTTTAAAACCCACTTATTCAACCCCCCCTTCTAAGTGTTTTCTCAACCTTCAATTGGCATCAGAGCGCCTGGTTCTGGGTGCAAGCACTTAACCGTGTCAGAAAAAGATCCAAAAGGAAAACACTATGGAAAATGATTCAAACAACAACAACAGCTACACAAAACCTCCTGTGTTCGACGGAGAAAATTTTGAATATTGGAAAGATAGGATAGAAAGTTTCTTTCTAGGACAAGATCCTGATCTATGGGATACTGTCGTAGATGATTACAATCATCCGGAAGATGCAGCAAGAGAAAAGATAGCAAGGAAGAACATGGATGATAAATAGAAGAAGGAATTCAAGAATCATCATAAAGCCTGAACTATCTTGCTAAGTGCTATCTCTCAGGAAGAATATGAAAAAATCACAAACAGGGATACAACACATGATATATTGGAGTCACTCAAGATGACTCATGAAGGCAATGCTTAAGTCAAAGAAACAAAAGCTCTAGCCTTAATCCAGAAGTATGAAGCCTTCAAGATGGAAGAGGACGAGACTATTGAAGCCATGTTCTCACGATTTCAAACCTTAACAGCTGGTCTAAGAGTTCTAAAAAAAGGATACACCAAAGCTGATCATGTAAAGAAAATTATCAGAAGTCTACCAAGAAGATGGGGGCCAATGGTTACAGCATTCAAAGTTGCAAAGAATCTTGATGAAGTATCCCTTGATGAACTCATCAGTGCACTAAGAAGTCATGAGATTGAGCTCGATGCAAACGAGCCTCAAAAGAAAGGTAAGTCTATAGCGCTTAAATCCACTAAAAAATCTGAAACTAATGTTTTGCAGGCTAAGGAAGAATGCTCAAGTGAGTCCGAATCAGAGGAAGAAGATGAGTTGTCTCTCCTATCCAGAAGAGTAAATCAACTTTAGAGGAACAAGCAAAGGAAGTTCAGAAACTTCAGAAGACCAGAATATTAAAGAGAAATGTATGAGTACATAAGGCCTAGCAGAAGAAGCGATGTGTGCTATGAATGCAATGAACTAGGACACTTCAAAAGTGAATGTCCTAAACTGCAAAAAGAAAGGCCTAAGAAGAGAACTGAAAGGAAGAAAAGCCTGATGGCTACTTGGGATGATTCTGAATCATCGGAAAACGAATACAACTCAAAAGATGAACATGTCAACATAGCATACATGGACACCACAGAAGATGACTCAAACTCAGAAGCTGAATCAAATGAGGTATTTTCTGAACTTACTAGAAAAGAGCTTGAAGAAAGCTCATTAGAACTATTAGAAAGACATAATAGATTAAGAACTAAATTTAAAAAGCTAAAGATTGATCTATTAACTAAAACAAAGAAACTTCAACAAGAAAACTTTGAACTTAAGGAAAACACTACACAACTAATAAAAGAAAAGGAAACAAAGATTCTTGATTCAGATAGCACCTTAAAATCTGATATTCTGAAAGAATATGATGATAGTTTTCAAAAATTTCTTGTTAAAAGCATAAACAGAAGCAAAATGGCCTCAATGATTTATGGTGTTAGTAGAAGCAATCGAAATGGAATTGTCTATAAAACACCTCGGGGTAAGGAGCCGTATATACCTAAATCAGTTGATGACATGGAAATAAGATATAAACCTTTGCACACACAATTTAAATTTAGTCACACTCACAATATTAAATATACATCCTACTCTGAAAAATATTATGCTAGACCTAAGCTAAAACAAAGCTTCAGGCACACTATCATCAAAGGACCCAAAAAGATATGGGTACCTAAGAAGAAAATTGTCTATGTTGCAGATGCCCTTAGCAGTGAGTTCAAAACACCAGTCATGGTAGCTGGACTCTGGATGCTCACGTCACACGACGGGAAGAAGGTCTATGTTCCAAATCTTGGAACTTAAATCCGGCGGAGACGTCAGATTTGGAGGGAACCAAAAGGGAAAGATCATTGGATCAAGAACTGTTGGTAATGGTAACTCTCCGTCTATAACTAATGTTTTACTAGTTGAAGGATTAGCCCATAATTTGTTGTCCATTAGTCATCTAAGTGATAATGGTTATGATATAGTTTTTAATCAAAAATCATGCAAGGCTGTAAGTCAAAAAGATGGATCAATTCTTTTTACTGGTAAAAGAAAGAATAACATTTATAAGATTGACCTTTTTGACCTAAAATCTCAGAAAGTGACTTGTCTTCTGTCTGTAAATGATGAGCAATGGGTTTGGCACAGAAGATTGGGACATGTTAGCTTGAGGAGATTATCTTAACTTAACAAACTCAACTTAGTAAGAGGACTGCCCAATTTGAAGTTCAACTCAGATGCTCTTTGTGAAGCATGTCAGAAGGGAAAGTTCTCAAAATCATCTTTCAAATCTAAAAATGTTATTTCTTCTTCAAGACCTTTAGAACTTCTACATATTGATTTATTTGGTCTAGTTAAAATAGCATCTATAAGAGGTAAGAAATATGGTTTAGTCATTGTAGATGACTACAGTAGATGGACATGGGTAAAATTCTTAAAACACAAAGATGAAACACGTACTGTATTTTTTGACTTCTATAGACAAATACAAAATGAAAAAGATTCCAAAATCATTAAGGTCATAAGTGATCATGGAGGAGAATTTGAGAATCATATCTTTGAGAAGTTCTTCAAAGAAAATGGAATCTCTTACAACTTCTCCTGTCCTAGAACACCTCAGCTGAATGGGGTTGTAGAACATAAAAACATAACCTTACAAGAAATGGCTAGGACAATGATCAATGAAGCAAATATGGCTAAGCACTTCTGGGCAGAAGCAGTAAACACTGCATGCTATATTCAAAATAGAGTGTCCATAAGACCTATTCTTGATAAGAACCCTTATGAACTATGGAAGAATAGGAAACCTAACATTTCATATTTTCATCCATTTGGTTGTACTTGTTTTATTCTTAACACTAAAAAACATCTGAACAAGTTTGATTCTAAGGATCAAAAGTGTTTTCTGCTAGGATATTCTGAACGCTCAAAAGGCTACAGAGTATATAACACAAAGACATTAATAGTAGAAGAATCAATCAATACAAGATTTGATGATAAGCTTGGCCTTCAAAAGCCAAAGCAGACTAAATTTTTTGCAGATACAGAAGAACAACCATTGAATCATGATGACTCAGAAGACAAAGATACATCAGAAAACACACCAACCATGAAGGACATGAGAAATTCTGAAGAAAACTCTCAGAAAATATTTCTAAGACTATCTACACATCATTCAGAAAATGTTATCCTGGGAAAGAAAGATGATCCTATCAGAACTAGAGCTTACTTAAGAAATAGTGAAAATTCATTATTTGGATTAGTATCAATGATAGAGCCAACTTCAATAGATGAAGCCCTTCAAGACGCAGATTGGATCATTGCTATGCAAGAAGAGCTAAATCAATTCACCAGGAATGATGTATGGGATCTAGTTCCAAGACCTAAAGGATTCAACTTTATCGGAACAAAGTGGGTGTTCAAAAACAAAATGAATGAGCAAGGAGAAGTCATCAGAAACAAGGCACGACTGGTTGCTCAAGGGTATAGTCAGCAAGAAGGCATTGACTATAATGAAACCTTTGCTCCAGTCGCCAGGTTAGAATCAATTAGATTATTAATTGCCTATACTGCTCAATTTAACATAACTCCATATCAAATGGATGTTAAAAGTGCATTTTTAAAAGGCTACATTGAAGAAGATGTGTATGTTCATCAACCCCCTAGTTTTGAAGATTCTATTTATCCTGAACATGTTTTTAAATTAAAGAAATCTTTATATGGGTTAAAACAAGCTCCCAGAGCTTGGTATGAACGACTCAGCTCATTTCTTCTAGAAAAAGGTTTCACAAGAGGGAAAGTTGACACAACACTCTTTCGGAAATCATTCAAAAATGATATTTTAATCTGTCAAATATATGTGGATGATATTATCTTTGGAACTTCTAATATCTCTCTTGGAAAATAATTTTCTAAGTCTATGCAGGAAGAATTTGAAATGAGCATGATGGGTGAACTAAAATTCTTTCTGGGAATCCAAATAAACCAAACTTCTGAAGGCATTTACATTCATCAAGCAAAATATGTCAAAGAACTTCTGAAGAAATTCAAATTATCAGAAAGCAAAGAAGCAAAAACCCCAATGTATCCTACCTGTATTTTAGGCATGGATGAGGTAAGTAAAAAGGTATATCAGAAGCTCTACAGAGGTATGATTGGATCATTACTCTACCTAACTACATCAAGGCCTGATATTTTGTTTAGTGTGTGTTTATGTGCAAGATTCCAATCAGATCCTAGAGAATCACACTTAACTGCTGTCAAGAGAATTCTAAGGTATCTGAAAGGTACTACTATTGTTGGATTATATTACAGAAAATCCAGAGAGTTTAACTTAGTAGGTTATTGTGATGCTGATTTTCCCGGAGATAGAATTGAACGTAAAATACATCTGGAAGCTGTCAGTTTCTAGGAAATAATTTGATCTCCTGGTACAACAAAAAGCAAGCGACCATTGCACATCAACCACAGAAGCAGAATATGTTGCTGCTGTCGCGGGGAAAAATCGTTGTCTTTTTTTCGGGATGAGACACCTGATACCTTCTTTGGGCTCGAGTGCTCATAAAATGATTTTTCTTTTGTACGGACCAAACTTTTTATTGTTTCCAAAAGAGGAAAAGGAAAAAAGTTGCAATAACCTAAAAGTGGGGGGAGAGATCTTGGGTAAGAGGGTTGGTTATACGAAGGGAAGGTATTAGCACCCAACATATCTATAGTACTCTATAGGTTTCTTTGTTTTGTTTTTCATTCCATGTTATTGAGAGGTTCTTGTGAAATAGGTGGGACCTAAGGTGTTTGTTTGATTATGCTCGCAAAGATCATCGCGATCCTCTGCATACATATCCCCTAGAGGGAATTAGAGCATCTGTAGCTCGAGGTCTACGGGTGCTAAGGTTTGAATGGTTTTTTTTGTTTTATTTTGCTCGCCAAGGATCGACCTTGTGCCTACGTATTCTCAAAGGGATGTTGAGAAAGTCAGAGCAATCGTAGTTCCCACTTATGCTAGTGGAAGCAAAGGATAAGAGACAAATGTCATCTAAATGTTCGATGTATCTAATCTATATCATCACATACATCTGTTTGATTTTGTTTGAAAATCTTTTCATTATAAGCCCGGGGCCATGCCGCTTATGGCGCTTAGAATGATAAAGATGTTTTTTTGTTTAACCAGCCTTGTGGCAAAAACTTTCAATGAAGTCAGCCTTGTGACAAAAAGTTTTGATTAATCAGCCAGCCTCGTGGCAAAAGTTTCAATGAAGTCAGCCTTGTGACAAAAACTTTGATTAATCAGCCAGTACGGTGGCAAAACGATTTGATTGATTAGCCAGCCTTGTGGCAAAAAAGTTTGATAAATTTGATTGATTGATTGTTTGTGATGATATAGAAGAGATACTCCTATCATAGAGATGAAAAATGTCTAATCTCCTAGGGTATTTGATTTGGATATTGGGGATGCTTATAAGAAGCCCGTGGGTCCTTGTACGAAGCCCAAGAGGAGGCTATCCGAGAGTCCTTGCATTGTAAGCCCAAGAGGAGGCTATGGGAGGGACAATCCAGGGTCCTTGCATTGTAAGCCCAAGAGGAGGCTATGGGAGGGTCACTCGTTTGTACAAAGCCCAAGGGGAGGCATGGTATAGTTGGTCTGAGCTCTTAGAGCGATTTCACCGGGAAACCATACTCTATGTCCTAACCTAAACTAGTGGAGATTCTTTGCACGAAGCCCAATAGGAGGCTATGGGGAACCTAGTGTTATACTAAGTTGAACAAGCACACATATCACACATATGAACAAACATGAACAAGTATTAACAAACACGAACAGGTATGAACAATTATATATATGACAAAGTGTGTGTATATAATGGAGTTTATGAAGGAAATATACCTGTAAGCATGATCCATTTGTATACACAGGGCTCGGGACTCACACTCGGGGAGAGGTCCACTTGAATTTATTCAAAGCTATGTAAACAGGTATTTACAAAGGGGCTTGGGACTTATACCTACATGGAGGCCCATGGTATTTTTGGGAAGATTTAAAGAAAACCTTCAATTTTGGTTTGTTATTCAAAGTTAAAAAACAGATTGAGATATGTACAAAAATGTGTGTGTACAATGAAATACCTAATTTCATGTACAGGAATGGGTATGTACAAAAGGGGCTTGGGACTTATACCTACGTGGAAGCCCGTGTTTTATTTACAAAACATGGTTGACTGTTTTATTAACAGAACGCGAGGTTTCGCTTTTGAAAAACTGTTTGAAGATTTGTTTGAAAAGTTTATTTGTTTTGAAGACTGTATAAAAAGAAAAGAAATGGGACTTACACTCTCTAATATTCGAGAGGCCCCACTTCGTTTTGAAAATCAATTGATCAATTAAAAGATTTAATCAATAGTTTCAAAAAGAAATGGTTTATCGTTTTTGAAAAGAATCGCGATCGCTTGTTTTTAAAATGATTTGAATTTGACAAAAATCAACTTAATTAAGTTTAAATCAAATTTTAATGCTCAATTAAGACCTAAGTGATTAGGGTTTGATAAAAAAATATTCACAAGTGATTAGGTTTGAAAATTAAATGAAAAACAAATATTTAAAGTATTTAAAAACACTTAAAAATGTATCATTTTAAACCTAATTAAAAACACATTAAATAAATCTTTTTTTGTGATTTTTTTTGATATTGTCAAAATATGTATATTAAATAAGAGGTGTGTAAAAAATGAAGAGAAAATAAATTAATTTGATGGGTTAAATTAATTGGTGAAGTTGTGAAGAAAATAGAGAAAAATAGTGATAAAAAAAAGGTTTTGTCTTCCAAAGGGCTTGAACCCACGCCCTTGTGTTTACTACTCAAAACATGAACCAAGCGAGCCGCGCGTGCAGCTTGTTATTCATACGCTTCCAATGCATTATATTTTAAAACAAATATTTGAATTCTTTGAACGAAAAAACGCGCCAAGAACACAACCCTAACTGAATTTTGAACTTCTTCAAATCTGTGTTGTTTTGATCGATCAAAGGGTCTATTTCACTCGGTTTTTCACAAGGAACATGATGGTGACCTTTAATTTCATTTATTTTCACTCTAAGATCATTAATTTTCTGATGAACACGAAGAACCCTAATTCTATGATTCAATCTGAAATCGTGTATGTGCAAGTTATGATGCAATTGATTGAGGGTTAATGATCCATATGTATGCAGAAACATGATGGCAAAGCAATATTTCATTTATGATGCGTGTATGTATGAGTTTGAAGTTCAAGAGAGCTTACCTTAAAAATGGCAAAACTGGAAATCGAATTCTGCAAATGAGGGATTCCAGATGTTGTTTCTTGATCTGAACACCTTCAGTGGACCTTATGGAACATGTTTGGATGCCTGGAACAATTTAAAAACCTCTTGATCAATCCATGGTACTCGATCTGCAGTATGGTTCAAGTGAGGATCAAGCTTAGTGATTTTGGTGTTTCAGATCATGTATGATGGTTGGAACAGTTCATATATGGTATATGGGATGTGTTTGGATGATTAGCTTGGACAGAATTGGCCTGGATTTGATTTTGGCATGATAAGGCTAGTGTTATGCATATTTGGGAAGTGAGGTAGTGATTCTGAGTTTTTGATGTTTTTGAAGGGTTTCAATGGTTCAAACAACATCCATATGATATTTGGGAAGTGTTGGAAGCATCACTTTACTTAGAACTTCAAAGATTTAGAGGTTGAGAATTTTACCTCTTTTGAAAACCATGAAACTTGCATTCTAAGAAAGGAAGAGAAAACCTATGTTTATGAGGTTTTGGTGTGAGTTTGAAGATGATTTGAACCTCTATTTATAGGCCAAGGATTCTGAACTCAAAGCCCTTGCAAGTTGATTCAAGAATGATGATTTGGCTTAAGAGATAAAATGGAATCTTTCACATTAAATGCAAATGGTTAAAAGTGACTTAACCATGGTTATTTCTCTAAGCTTCTTATCTCTTCCATTCTGATCTTCAAATCAGAAAATATCATTCAATTATTGCATTGGTGTGTCATCACTTGGATTATAGGTCATGTAGTCTTGAAACTTAGTGAAAAATGGTGAAAATTCAAGTGAAAATGATCACTAATGTCAAAATTCAAAACCATGGCTACACTCCATATTTTTTCATGCTCTTGGTCATTTTGGAAAGCTCATATTACACACTTCAAAACCCTAGTTGAAAGTTTCTTCAAGATCTTTAAGGAAGTGGGTGAAAAAGATCCATGAACTTTGAAGAAAATGAAGTTTTAAGTGAAATTTTCAAAAAGTACCAACTTTGAAGCACCATATCTCTTAAATGGTTGATCTTATGGAAACAATTTATATGTGTCAAAGTTGTTTATTGGATCAAAATCTACAACTTTCATGTTGGAAGTTTTTTTCAGTTTGTAGGTGAAATTTTGAGTTATTCCCTTCCAAAGTTTGGAAAAAACCATTGAAAAACACTTAGAAATTTTTCTAAGTATGAAAAGTCAAACTTTTGACTTTTGATTCTTGATTGATTTTCTTGATTTTCCTTGATCAAATGACTTCTCATATCATATATTGATGATTTAAAACTTCAAAAGTCATGGTTGACCAAAATTCCCCAAAAGTCAATGGTGATCTTGTACAGTGGACTTTTTCAGACGAATCGCGTTTCTGGAGATTTCAAATGAAACAGGCTATCCTCACCAAATGAATAGTATGAATGGATTACATTGAAGCATTAGAGGATATTGAGCCATGGTTTGAGTTGTGGCACCATGTCCTGATTAAAAAGTCAGTTGTTCAGTGAATTAGGTCAAAAAACCCTAATTGTCGACCTGATGAAATTGATGATTGTGGATCTTGAATTGAGATACAATTTCCATTGTATATTGTCATAGGGATTATTTGAGGATGATTGAAACCTTTGATTGACTTCCTGGGGATTTTTAGGGTTTCCCAAATGTGATCCCTGATTTCAGTCCCTGATAGTTCAAAAACCCTGATCTGAGGATTTGTCTGATCAATCTTTGTATAGGAGATGTTCTGAGCCAATGGATTAGGTCAAAATGATGTACTTGGGGTTTTGAGGTCATGTCCCAAGTCATTAGGTCAAATTCTGAGCAAAAGTCAGGAGTATGCTGTCTTCAGTCAAAACCCTAACTTGGTTGATTCAGAGCCTTTGAGCTTGTTGAAATGAATCTCTGAGGACCAAATGTTGATTGTTGATGAAGATGATTCATTTGAGATGAAGGGAGAACAAAGCCCTAATTGATCATTACTTGTACTGATGAGTGATTTCCTGACCAAATCCTGCTGAGTCACAAGTAACAAACACAAGCTATGCAGTTTGTTAGAGATGCAAATGATGCATATGCAAATGATATGAGGTGGTATCTTAGGTCAAAAATTGGGGTATGACAGATGCCCCTATTTAAGTTTCTTCAACCTGAGACATGAAGATTGAAAATCTTCGTTTTGATAGGGTGGAAGAGACTTAAATATCAGAAGACGCGAATTTTGGACCTAAGATACCAAAATAGCGAATGATGCAAGGATATCTCTACCGAGGGAATATCAAGAACTGACTCCACTGGGGAAAAGAGATCGGGAAGGATGTCTCAATCCATTTTAGGAAGAGAATCCGTTTTTGTTTTTCGGGAAAGCAAGTGTATGCTTCACCGGGGAATGATAGCTTTGTAAAAAACTTACCAATCGACATTATCGACTATCAACACAGGGATAGACTTGTTTAAAAATGCGAAGGTGAAAGGTATGAAACTGTGTTACCGACTATCAGCATGGTGATAGACTTGACAAGGTAAAAAGAATTTCAAAGGTTCGGTTAATATTACCGACTATCAGCATGGTGATAGACATGTTTAATAATATAACCAGAACAAAAAGGATTACCGACTACCAGCCTTGTGATAGTGGTTTTGAAGACATGATCAATTATCAGCCAAGTGATAAAATGATCCTGGAGACTTTGTTAGAGAAATTACTGGTTATTCAGCCTTGTGAACAGTAATAAGGCCCTGATTGTCAAATGATCTTCATGATTGATTTCCTTGAGAGGAAAAAGTCTTTTGGAAGAGACATAAGCTGCTCGGATGATGAGGCTATTGCTTATTGCATGTTTTTCACGACTCTGTTTAGGGAATCGGAATTTGAATTTTTGGTAAAGACAGGGTTCTAGCCAAGAATGAATTGGAAAGAAATAGTCAAACAAGACTTTGTACCCATGAGGAATGAACTCAACTGGGGATTTCCTCCTTTGTTTTGAGAGGAGAAACTAAAGCAACCTTCTTCCACGAGGGATGATCTCAGTGGGGAACTGGAAAAAGAAGATGTTCTTTTCTGCTTATGGGTGACAACCTCCTTGGAGAGATGACACGCCCATACTTGTTTCTTTTCTTCTTTTTTTTTCTCTTCTTTTTTTCTTCTTTTTGAGGATAAATATATCCTAAACAAGTGATTTTAAAGCAAACATTGAAAAATGCAAGAATGCATAAATGATGCAAATATGTATGAATGATGAATGTCATGAATGTAGCATGCATGCTGACGAGACTGACAGACAAAAGAGTATATACTGGAGAGGGACCGACGTCGCAATACAACCAGATACTTGGCAAATGTTCTTCAACACGGTGTAGATAACACGGGTGATGAATGGTGTTGCGTGCTTAAAACTTCTCTGGGGAAGATAAGCATCTTTACTGAGATGGAAGAGCTTCTTCACTGGAGATTGGAAAATCTTCGTCACTAGGGATAAAAGACCTTCTTCACTGGGGATAGAAGAGCTTCTTTACCTCGAGGGGTAATTGCTTCAAGAATTCTTTTCTGGGACCAGAATACCGTTGTCTCAACAATTTTTCAGGGAGAATCCTTTTGTTCATCCTACGGAGACAACTGCTGATGTTCCTGCCGTTGTTCACAACTCAAAGGAAAGTTTCGCTTTTATTTTGAAAAAGAAAAGTGAAGTAAATTCATTTAAAACTTTTTTTCTTTTTTTTTCAAAAGTAAATAACACAATTAAAGCGTCATTTTGAAAGCTGAAAGAAATTAAAGATTGCAAACAAATGGGCACAAGGCTCAAATTTATTTAATAGAATGGTAACCAGCTAAAGGCGTGATTCCATGGAGTATTTACAAAAATTGAAAATGGTAATTATGCGGAAAAGGCTACATTGAAAGCAATAACCACTATTCCCCCCA
Organism: Vicia villosa; assembly: GCF_029867415.1. Lineage (NCBI taxonomy): Eukaryota > Viridiplantae > Streptophyta > Magnoliopsida > Fabales > Fabaceae > Vicia > Vicia villosa. Next base: position 114,837,341 of record NC_081181.1, on the reverse strand, counting down.
ACAACTTTGAGTTCCAACTGTGCTTGTTGCTTCAGATTGGAGATGATTTGATCGTAGATCCTTTGATGAAAAGACTCCTCAGGTGACGAAGTACGGACTGATGCAGTTACTTTGTCATAAATCCTTAATTTTTGCCTAGATTGCCCTTTCAGGTTTTCAATCTACCAGGATGAATTTTTTTCTATTTATTGTCTCTAATTTTTGCCTGGACCGCCCTTTCGGGTTTTCAGTCCACCGAGACGCTCATTTTTGCCTAAGTCGCCCTTTGCGGGTTTTCAACTTACCGAGCTGTTCTTTTGCATTTTTTAGACAAAGTATTTCTTGACTGCATCAGCATTCACAGGATATGGGAGTTCATCACCATCCATGGTTGCAAGAGTCATGGCGCTGCCAGAAAATGTTCTTTTGACAACATACGGGCCTTCGTAATTAGGAGACCATTTGCCCCTAGAATCTGGTTGAAAAGACAAGATCTTTTTAAGCACGAGGTCACCTCGAAATTCACGAGGTCGAACCTTTTTGTTGAAGGCTTGTTTCATCCTTGCTTGGTATAACTGTCCATGGCATAGAGCAGTCATACGTTTTTCTTCGATTAAGTTCAACTGATCGTATCTGCTTTGACACCATTCAGCCTCTGATAATTTAGTCTCCATGAGGACTCTCATTGATGGGATTTCAACTTCTACAGGGAGCACAGCTTCCATGCCGTATACTAGAGAAAAGGGAGTTCCCCCTGTTGAAGTACGCACTGAAGTACGGTACCCATGTAAAGCAAATGGCAGCATTTCATGCCAGTCTTTGTAAGTGACGACCATTTTCTGGACGATCTTCTTAATGTTCTTGTTGGCAGCTTCAACGGCGCCGTTCATTTTTGGTCTGTAAGGAGAAGAGTTATGATGCTCAATCTTGAATTCCTCACATAATTCTTTCATCATCTTGTTATTCATGTTTGAACCATTGTCAGTAATGATCTTGCTGGGAATACCATATCTGCAAATGATGTTATTCTTGATAAACCTCACAACCACTTGTCTTGTAACATTGGCATAAGATGCTGCTTCGACCCATTTGGTGAAGTAATCAATTGCTACCAAGATGAAACGATGACCGTTTGAAGCTTTTGGTTCGATCATTCCAATCATGTCGATACCCCACATGGAAAAAGGCCACGGAGATGAGAGAACGTTGAGTAGAGTCGGTGGCACATGGATCTTATCTGCGTAGATCTGGCACTTGTGACATCTCTTCACGTGTTTGTAACAATCTGATTCCATTGTCAACCAATAGTATCCTGCTCTTAAGATCTTTTTGGACATTGCATGCCCATTTGAATGAGTTCCAAAGGACCCTTCATGCACTTCATGCATTAACATGTCTGCTTCGTGTCTGTCCACGCATCTGAGCAAAACCATGTCGAAGTTTCTTTTGTATAGCACATCTCCGTTCAGGAAGAAACTGCCAGAAAGTCTCCTTAGAGTTTTCTTATCTTTGTTTGATGCCCCAAGCGGATACTCTTGAGTTTGAAGGAAGCGTTTGATGTCGTGGAACCACGGTTTATCATCGATGACTGGTTCAGTTGCAAACACATAGGCGGGCCTTTCAAGGCGCGTGATTCTGACTTTAGGCGTATCATTCCAATGATTGACTTTGAACATGGAAGATAGAGTAGCCAAGGCGTCTGCCATTCGATTCTGATCTCGAGGTATATGATGCAATTCAACCTTGTTGAAGAAAGTCAACAGACGTCTTGCATAATCTCTGTAAGGAATCAAGCCAGGGTGGTAAGTTTCCCACTTGTCTTTGATTTGGTTGATCACGAGGGCTGAATCTCCATATATGTCGAGGATCTTGATCCTTAAGTCAATGGCTTCTTCGAGACCCATGATACAAGCTTCATATTCTGCGATGTTGTTGGTGCACTCAAACAGCAATCTGGCGGAGAACGGGATATGAGTACCCTTGGGAGTGATGATGATTGCCCCAATTCCATTGCCAAAAGCGTTTACTGCTCCATCAAAAATTAGGCCCCATCTTGATCCGGGTTCAGGACCTTCTTCAGGTAACGGTTCGTCACAATCTTTCATCTTCAAGTACAAGACATCTTCATCAGGAAATTCAAGCTTGAGAGATTGATATTCATTAATTGGTTGATGCGCCAAATGATCGGCGAGAATGCTTCCTTTGACCGCTTTTTGAGCACGGTATTCAATGTCATACTCAGATAACAGCATTTGCCATCGGGCAATCCTTCCTGTTAAGGCAGGCTTTTCAAAGACATACTTGATCGGATCCATTTTGGAGATTAACCAAGTAGTATTGTTGATCATGTATTGGCGGAGACGTTTTGAAGCCCAAGCCAAAGCACAACATGTTTTTTCGAGCATGGAGTAACGAGACTCACAATCTGTGAATTTCTTACTCAGGTAATATATGGCATGCTCCTTCTTACCAGTTTCATCTTGTTGCCCAAGCATACAACCCATGGATTCTTCCAACACGGTGAGGTACATGATTAGTGGTCTTCCTTCAACCGGAGGAATCAATATTGGTGGTTCTAACAGGTATTCTTTGATACTGTCGAACGCTTTCTGGCAATCTTCAGTCCATACAACCCCTTGATCTTTGCGGAGAAGCTTGAAAATTGGCCCACATGTAGCAGTCATTTGAGAGATAAATCTGGAGATGTAGTTCAATCGTCCGAGAAATCCTCTTACTTGCTTTTCAGTTTTTGGTGCAGGCATCTCTTGAATAGCTCTGACTTTGTCGGGATCTACTTCAATACCTCTTTGGCTGACAATGAAACCCAAGAGTTTTCCAGATCTAACCCCAAAAGTACATTTGTTAGGATTCAAGCGAAGCTGATATTTCCTTAATCGTTGAAACAACTTCAAAAGGTATTCAATATGTTCTTCTTCTGTGCTGGACTTGGCTATCATGTCGTCCACATAAACTTCAATTTCTTTATGCATCATGTCATGAAAGAGAGTAGTCATTGCTCTTTGGTAAGTTGCGCCTGCATTCTTTAATCCAAATGGCATCACTTTGTAGCAAAAGGTACCCCATGGGGTGATGAAAGATGTCTTCTCCATGTCTTCAGGAGCCATCTTAATCTGATTATAACCGGAGAACCCGTCCATGAAGGAAAAGACGTTGAACTTAGCGGTGTTATCAACCAGCATGTCGATATGCGGTAATGGAAAGTCATCTTTTGGACTGGCTTTGTTCAAGTCACGGTAGTCAACACACATTCTGACTTTGCCATCTTTCTTCGGAACTGGCACTATGTTGGCCAACCATTGAGGATACTCGGAGGTGACAAGAAAACCTGCGTCGAGCTGTTTTTGAACTTCCACTTTGATCTTGTTAGCCATATCAGGGTGAGTCCTTCGCAATTTCTGCTTAACCGGCGGACATTCTGGCTTCAATGGCAAGTAATGCTGAACAATATTGGTATCCAACCCAGGCATGTCTTGGTAGGACCAGGCAAACACGTCAACATATTCTTTGAGAAGGTTTGTCAACTTACTCTTGATATCAGCATCAAGCAGCGATCCAATGGTCACTTCTTTTTTGTCTTCTTCAGAACCCAAGTTGATTTTTTCTAGAGGCTCTTTGTGAGGCAGAATGGCTCTTTCCTCGTGCTTAAGTAATCGAGAGATCTCGTCCGGGATCTCCTCTTCTTCCTCTTCTTCGGCTTCGAACACAGGAAACTCAAAGTTGGGAGAGGGCATAGGGTTATTGCATTCAATGGGTTTATCAATAGTTAATCTGCACATGTGATTTATATTTATTTCAGAAAATTTATGAATGCAAGAGTGTATGCAGATTTTTTTGAAAAGTTTTTTTTTTATTTTGGTTTTTTAGGATTACCATTTCCAGAAAAAAGCAAAAATAAAAACATATAATGTAGGGAATTCAAAATGACACTTTATTTATGATTCATTTTTGAAACAAAGCCCTAAACACAAACTCATTTGTCTTGGGCAGGACAAAGAGGGAAACTTTTAAAACAAAGCCCTATACACAAAGTTATTTGGGCGGAACATTTAAAAGCAAAGCCCTATAAAACATCTCTCTGCTTTGGGCAAGGCAGGAGGTCAAAATAACAGCGAGGTGATTACTTTGAGCGGCGAACAACATTTGGAACGTCGACAGCTTTCCAGTAGCAACGAACTCCTCTGTGTATTATGTATTCAGGAAAATTCTCCCCAGAATTATCTTCAGTATTGATATTGACCGCTGGTCGAGCAGGATTTGAAGGTCCTGGTTTGTCACCCTTGTTCTTTGTAGAGTTGAAACGATCTTCTTCTACTTCTTGAAGAGCATAAGACGAGTCACAATCTTCAGAATTTTCAGGATGTATTTCCCAGTCTTCAGGATGAAGAGACTCATTGTCAGCGACACTTTCTGAGTCAGTTGCGGGACCATATTCCCCTTCATCTTCAAAAATGGCATTTATGTGATAGTAACCATCATCAGGATTATGGACCTTGGCAGATACATCGAATCCGAAATCTTCAGTAATTTCAGGCTGCTGAGAAAATTGACAGGGCTGATAAACCTCTTCTGGTTGACTATTATATTCAAAGGAATCTCCCCATCCAGTTGGTTGGATATCCTCAATCGCAATCTTGTAACTTTCAGGTGCAGTATATTTCACCATATAATCAAATTTTCCACTTGGTTGTCCCAAGGTGTCCCAGACTTCTGTAGGAACAGACTCAGTTTCTTTGCCTTTGGATTTCTCTGAAGGAGGATATGGTTCTTCCTGAGATATGTATCCCGAGTCATTGAGATAACATTTCCATTCTTCTTTAGGATCAGGTAGACCTTCTTCGATACATTCTTCGATAAGGACATTAACCTCTTGAGGAATTGGATTAAGGAATCCTCCACTAATGAATGTTTCTTTGATCGGACGAAGGGTTTCATCCTTCTTAGTGCAGTTTGAGAACATTGGTGAACATCCGAGACCTGCTCTAGTTTCATTCTTGGTCGGGATCACAACTTTCCCCCAGCCAGTGGTAGTTCCATCTTTCACTACTTTCACTGCCTCTTTGTAAGAAGAGATCGATGCTTTCTTCTTGGAAGATTCGTCTTCTAAAGACAGACCTTGGAACTGAGTTCCTTCCACATCATCGACACTGATAAAAGAGAAATTGGACAAATGACTCACCATCAAGGCTTGTTCTCCACTTATCGTTACCAATTTTCCATTTGTTACAAATTTTAACTTTTGATGGAGCGTAGAAGTTACTGCCCCTGCTTCATGGATCCATGGTCGTCCTAATAGACAGCTATAAGCAGCTTGAATGTCCATGACCTGGAAGGTGATTTGAAATGTATGTGGACCAATTGTCATGGGAAGGTTGACTTCGCTGATAACAGATTTTCGCGATCCATCAAATGCTTTGACAACTACACCACTGAACTTCATAGGCATTCCTTGGTAAGACAAGCGAGCAAGAGTCGTCTTTGGCATCACATTCAAGGAAGATCCAGTGTCTACCAACACATTGGACAAAGAGTCTGACTGACAATTCATAGAAATGTGCAAAGCAAGATTGTGATTTTTACCCTCCTCGGGGAGTTCTTCATCACAGAAGCTTAAATTGTTGCAAGCTGTTATGTTGGCTATTATCCCATCAAAGTGGTCAACAGTCACATCATGGTCTACAAAAGCTTGATCCAAAACTCTCATCAGGGCTTCCCTGTGTGCTTCAGAGTTTAACAGCAATGAAAGTATTGAGATCTTTGAAGGAGTCTGCATAAGCTGATCCACAATCTTGTATTCACTTCTTTTGATAAGCTTCAAAATTTCGTCAAAGTCAGGATTGACATTGGTTCCACTGGATTGACCAACATCAGTGTTTGTATTACTGACAAGAGTTTCCACAGGATTTCCCACTGGAACATTGGCAGGATTTTGTCCGGTTGCAGGAGCAACAGGCTGCTTTGAAGGTAGTGGAGTATACACACGTCCACTTCTTGTTACTCGACTCACATCAGCGATATTCACGACAGATGAAAGAGTGGGTAAAGGAACTTCTTGTCCATTCTTTATCATTGTTGCATTGTAGTTGTATGGAACTGCCTTGTCAGAGTCATAGGGAACAGGTCCAGGTAGACAAATGATCAAAGGAGTAACAGGAACCTTCGGCTTGTTGTAAGTAACTTCTATGCGCTCAGGCATGTTGAAATGAGGAACGGTGACGTTAACTGTAGGCATTTCCGAGTTGATATCTGAGACTAAAAGCTCATGCGGATAACATCCTATCATGTTAACTTCATTTTCATTCCTATTTCTGTAGATCTGAATAGTATCATTATCCAACAGAACTTGGAGATCTCTTCTCACAATCGAACATCCATGAGGATCTATACAACATATGCTACAGGAACCGTAGTGATGTTGGCGAAAACTCGGCCCTCGACAGAGAGTAGCGTGCATTTGTACCAAATCGGCTCTTGAGAAGTTGATATTATAGACTCGGTATGGACCAGGACATCCATACACCATGTTTACAACATGCCCTACATGATTGGGCAGCAGATTTGCTTGCACATTTGGATTCAAATTTCTGAAAGAGAGGAGATTAGATCTTACCAACCTCTGAACTTCATGTTTCAAAGCTATGCAATGCTCGAGATCATGGCCAGGTGCTCCTTGATGATAAGGGCATGAGACCTCAGTTTTGTACCACCATGGGAGTTTCTCAGGTACTGGTGGTGGTGCTTTAGTTTGAACAAGACCTCTTTCAATCAAAGCAGGGTACAATTCTGTGTAGGTCATTGGAATCGGATCAAATTGTGGAGCTCTTTGTACTCGATTCTGATTATTGTTAAACTGCTGAGCCTGTTGTCGAGGCTGTTGTTGTTGAAACTGCGGAGTAAATCCCGGATTCGGTGTTGTATTAACGACTGGTGTGATAGCAGCAACCTGTCGTTGACGATTAACATTTCCTCTTGACTTTCCTTGGGATACCATGTCAATACTTTGTTCTTTCTTCTTTGGGAAACCACTTCCAAACTTTTTGGTTCCGCTTGAAGATCCACCTTCTTTAGTTAGACGTCCGGTTCGGACTCCTTCTTCTAGACGCATCCCCATGTTTACCATTTCAGTGAAATCACTTGGAGCACTAGCAATCATGCGTTCATAATAAAACGGACTGAGAGTATTCAAGAAGATCTTTGTCATCTCTTTCTCTTTTAACGGTGGATTAATCTGAGCAGCAGTTTCTCTCCATCGTTGGGCATATTCTTTGAAAGTTTCATGGTCTTTCTGAGCCATGGATCGAAGCTGATCTCTGTCCGGAGCCATATCCGAGTTGTACTTGTATTGTCGGACAAAGGCCTCGCCTAAGTCATTGAAAGTTCGAATATTGGTGCTATCCAAACCTGTGTACCACTTCAGTGCGGCACCAGTCAAACTGTCTTGAAAGTAATGGATAAGCAACTGATGATTATCTGCATAAGTAGACATCTTCCGGGCATACATCACAAGATGGCTTTGTGGACAAGAACTTCCTTTGTATTTCTCAAAGTCTGGGACCTTGAACTTAGCTGGTATCTGTACACTGGGAACCAAACATAGCTCCTGGGCGTTCTTTCCAAACAAATCTTTTCCCCGAATAGCTTTGACTTCCAGCTGAATCTTGTTGAATTGTTCTTGGAGATCTCCTACAAGATTACGCTGACTTGTGCTATCACCCTGATCATGATAAATCTCATTGTCTCCGTAAGGAATAGTGTGAACCATAGGAGTCGAAACTGTCATAGTGGGTTGAGAAAGTGCCATAGTGACTTGGGAAAAAGTTACCCCTGAATGTGGAATAAATGCTGAACCTTGCGTAGCAGGCGCTTCAGTCGTAGCTGTTTGAACCCCAGAGAAATTATGGCGGAAACCTGTACCAAAGCTGAAAGGCGTGCCCCAACCTTCTGGCATGGAGAAAGATGGAATACCGAATGCAACTGTAGAAGCTGGAGTAGTGACTTCAGATGTTACCGTTGCTTGACTGTTGGGTGGCGGCGGCTGATTTTGTGCGGCCATTAAGGAGTCAACCAGAGTAGTGAGACTTTCCAACTTTTCCTGAAGGGTGGTCACTGTACCACGAAGCTCAATATTCTCTTGTTCAAAGTGTTCCATTACTCTTCTTCTGCTTGAGCGAGTATTGTATCTGTGATCTGATTGCGAGCGCGGTCGAGAAACTTTGAGACGCGGCAGCTTGACGATCTATTGGAGAAAGATCCAAAAGATAAGACTCTATACAACAGACTCGATATGCAGAATGATGTATGCAAAAAGAAGTTTTATGATTTTTCCAAACATTTTAAAGATTATTTCCTTGCAAACATTTGAACACAAACTATTCTTTTATTGAAATAATGGGAAATGTTACAACATTGGAGCGTAGCTCCTTACAAAATCAAATGATACATGAAAATTTAAATAAATCCTAAGCATCTTCATCAGACGAAGAACCAAATGCATTGTGCAGCTTGAGCTTCATGATTTCTTTCCCATAGCGAGCTTTCAAATCGGCCTTTTCAGCTCTCAGCTTGTCAACCACATTCTTCCAATTGTCAGGTATCGGAGCGTTGCTTGTTGAGCCTTCAAGCTTTTTCTTGCTTTCTTTGATGTATCTTCTGATTGCGGCATCTTTCCGACGGATCTTCTCATCTTTGTTCATGAGCCATCCATCCTGATAATAGAGAGTTTCTTCATGTTCTTTCACTTGTTTCTTCAACTTTCTATTTTCCACATCAGTTCTTCGAAACTTTTCTTTCCAAGCGTCTTTTTCTATCCTCATCTTGGCTAAAGTGTCTTGGTATTCCTCCATAGCGGGAATGTTGGGTCGTTGAGGCATTTGGAACTCCTTTGCCCTTTTCTTTACCCAACAGATGTAGGCGTTCGTAGCGATACAGTTCTTTATCTCACCTTTTTCTTTCCATCGGATGTCGTACCAGGCTTTCACCATTTTTGTTTTCAACCCTTGAGGATCATTTCCTTCCTGATAAAAGTAGCTTTCCACTGTAGGGCCAATGGGTTTAGTCGAATTTGCATACCCGAGTTGTCGTCGGGCTAGGACCGGATTGTAGTTAATTCCTCCTTGTGTACCAATGAGGGGTACGTTGGCGAATTCTCCACAGCTTTCAATGGTTTCTGTACCGCAGCGAGCCAATGTATACCACTGAATATCATTATTAGTAAGAGACATAAGTCTTTGAGACCAACGTAAACCTTCCCGGTTTTCCGTGAAAATGGGAGACTTAGGTAAGTGTGAAACAATCCATTTAAACAAAAGAGGTGCACAACATACAATAATTCCACCACCTTGGTGATTCCTATGATGGACAGAGAAATACATGTCACCAAGCAGAGTCGGAACGGGATTTCCATTCAAAAAGACCTTTATGGCATTGATATCAACAAAGTCGTCAATATTGGGAAACAGAACCAACCCATAGATGAGCAAGGCTAGTACAGCTTCAAAAGCTATCATGCTACCAGTTTCGATGAAGTCAAAGGCTTTCTTTATTAGAAACTGTGAAGGCAAACCTGGAAGGTTTCCTTTGGTAGTCCAATTACTCTCTATTTCAGATTTCTTCAGGTGGGTACCTGTTGCAATGACTGGTGACTTAGGAATGGCTTCCAAACCATTGAAAGGTATTTTGTCAGACACAGAAATACCCAAAAGATTGGCATATTCTTCCAAAGTTGGTACCAACTGATAGTCTGGAAAGGTAAAACACCGGTAGACGGGATCATAAAACTGAACCAGAGTTTTGAGAAGTCCTTCATCAACATGAGTGTTCAAGATAGGCAAAAGCTTTCCATGGCTTTTCCTAAAATCAGAAGGATCTTGTACAAAAGACGCTAACTCTTTCAGTCTTTCCACATTAGGCTCTTTGAAACCGTACCTCTTGGTATGCCTTTTTACCCACTCCATAACCTAATCCTATAATGTTTGCAAAGAAAATTCTCTAATTGTTTGGAAAAAAAATCATGTTTTTATGGAAAAAGATTTTTTTTGTTTTTTTTTTATGGATGTATGAATGCATGGATGCATGGATGCCACATATTCAAACATGGTAAGGCAAACATGGTAGTTCAAACATGGTAACACATACATGGTAACACAAACATGGTAACACAAACATGGTACACACAGGTTCAAAGGTCCAGCGTCACGAGCATGAGGTCAGAGAACCAAACATGGGATAGTTCTAGTTAATCACCTGCAAAACATGTTCTACTGATACGTCAGAGTCTACATTTTTCTTTCGGATATTACCTGCTTTCCACAATTAAACTCATGAGCCAGCAATATTCTCAAGAAAAACTCGTCTGAGTGTGGTTCTCCGCATGACAACTAATCCAAGTCTTCACCTGAATAGTTTCTGCACCACAACCTAATAAGGCCAGGATGGGTTGGGGTTCTACAGCCAACTCAGCTTCTACAGTTCAATGAAAGCAATAATGTCTTCGCAATTAACTCGCTAAACATATATTACAAACAAGGAACCTCCACTGAGCGGAAGGATTCTCACGTGCGCCTGCACATGACTATACCCTCCACCTAATTTCTTATGTGTACTTAATCCGGGTTAGGATTTTTCCATAATGTATCACTTGTAACAGAACCACACAAGTAACAGAACCAAACAAGAACAAAATAAAAACAAAACAAATAGAAATAACCCTTTCTTTGGAAACAATAAAAAGATGGTCCCCAGTGAAGTCGCCATTTTTCTGTCGCGGGGAAAAATCGTTGTCTTTTTTTCGGGATGAGACACCTGATACCTTCTTTGGGCTCGAGTGCTCATAAAATGATTTTTCTTTTGTACGGACCAAACTTTTTATTGTTTCCAAAAGAGGAAAAGGAAAAAAGTTGCAATAACCTAAAAGTGGGGGGAGAGATCTTGGGTAAGAGGGTTGGTTATACGAAGGGAAGGTATTAGCACCCAACGTATCTATAGTACTCTATAGGTTTCTTTGTTTTGTTTTTCATTCCATGTTATTGAGAGGTTCTTGTGAAATAGGTGGGACCTAAGGTGTTTGTTTGATTATGCTCGCAAAGATCATCGCGATCCTCTGCATACATATCCCCTAGAGGGAATCAGAGCATCTGTAGCTCGAGGTCTACGGGTGCTAAGGTTTGAATGGTTTTTTTTGTTTTATTTTGCTCGCCAAGGATCGACCTTGTGCCTACGTATTCTCAAAGGGATGTTGAGAAAGTCAGAGCAATCGTAGTTCCCACTTATGCTAGTGGAAGCAAAGGATAAGAGACAAATGTCATCTAAATGTTCGATGTATCTAATCTATATCATCACATACATCTGTTTGATTTTGTTTGAAAATCTTTTCATTATAAGCCCGGGGCCATGCCGCTTATGGCGCTTAGAATGATAAAGATGTTTTTTTGTTTAACCAGCCTTGTGGCAAAAACTTTCAATGAAGTCAGCCTTGTGACAAAAAGTTTTGATTAATCAGCCAGCCTCGTGGCAAAAGTTTCAATGAAGTCAGCCTTGTGACAAAAACTTTGATTAATCAGCCAGTACGGTGGCAAAACGGTTTGATTGATTAGCCAGCCTTGTGGCAAAAAAGTTTGATAAATTTGATTGATTGATTGTTTGTGATGATATAGAAGAGATACTCCTATCATAGAGATGAAAAATGTCTAATCTCCTAGGGTATTTGATTTGGATATTGGGGATGCTTATAAGAAGCCCGTGGGTCCTTGTACGAAGCCCAAGAGGAGGCTATCCGAGGGTCCTTGCATTGTAAGCCCAAGAGGAGGCTATGGGAGGGACAATCCAGGGTCCTTGCATTGTAAGCCCAAGAGGAGGCTATGGGAGGGTCACTCGTTTGTACAAAGCCCAAGGGGAGGCATGGTATAGTTGGTCTGAGCTCTTAGAGCGATTTCACCGGGAAACCATACTCTATGTCCTAACCTAAACTAGTGGAGATTCTTTGCACGAAGCCCAATAGGAGGCTATGGGGAACCTAGTGTTATACTAAGTTGAACAAGCACACATATCACACATATGAACAAACATGAACAAGTATTAACAAACACGAACAGGTATGAACAATTATATATATGACAAAGTGTGTGTATATAATGGAGTTTATGAAGGAAATATACCTGTAAGCATGATCCATTTGTATACACAGGGCTCGGGACTCACACTCGGGGAGAGGTCCACTTGAATTTATTCAAAGCTATGTAAACAGGTATTTACAAAGGGGCTTGGGACTTATACCTACATGGAGGCCCATGGTATTTTTGGGAAGATTTAAAGAAAACCTTCAATTTTGGTTTGTTATTCAAAGTTAAAAAACAGATTGAGATATGTACAAAAATGTGTGTGTACAATGAAATACCTAATTTCATGTACAGGAATGGGTATGTACAAAAGGGGCTTGGGACTTATACCTACGTGGAAGCCCGTGTTTTATTTACAAAACATGGTTGACTGTTTTATTAACAGAACGCGAGGTTTCGCTTTTGAAAAACTGTTTGAAGATTTGTTTGAAAAGTTTATTTGTTTTGAAGACTGTATAAAAAGAAAAGAAATGGGACTTACACTCTCTAATATTCGAGAGGCCCCACTTCGTTTTGAAAATCAATTGATCAATTAAAAGATTTAATCAATAGTTTCAAAAAGAAATGGTTTATCGTTTTTGAAAAGAATCGCGATCGCTTGTTTTTAAAATGATTTGAATTTGACAAAAATCAACTTAATTAAGTTTAAATCAAATTTTAATGCTCAATTAAGACCTAAGTGATTAGGGTTTGATAAAAAAATATTCACAAGTGATTAGGTTTGAAAATTAAATGAAAAACAAATATTTAAAGTATTTAAAAACACTTAAAAATGTATCATTTTAAACCTAATTAAAAACACATTAAATAAATCTTTTTTTGTGATTTTTTTTGATATTGTCAAAATATGTATATTAAATAAGAGGTGTGTAAAAAATGAAGAGAAAATAAATTAATTTGATGGGTTAAATTAATTGGTGAAGTTGTGAAGAAAATAGAGAAAAATAGTGATAAAAAAAAGGTTTTGTCTTCCAAAGGGCTTGAACCCACGCCCTTGTGTTTACTACTCAAAACATGAACCAAGCGAGCCGCGCGTGCAGCTTGTTATTCATACGCTTCCAGTGCATTATATTTTAAAACAAATATTTGAATTCTTTGAACGAAAAAACGCGCCAAGAACACAAACCTAACTGAATTTTGAACTTCTTCAAATCTGTGTTGTTTTGATCGATCAAAGGGTCTATTTCACTCGGTTTTTCACAAGGAACATGATGGTGACCTTTAATTTCATTTATTTTCACTCTAAGATCATTAATTTTCTGATGAACACGAAGAACCCTAATTCTATGATTCAATCTGAAATCGTGTATGTGCAAGTTATGATGCAATTGATTGAGGGTTAATGATCCATATGTATGCAGAAACATGATGGCAAAGCAATATTTCATTTATGATGCGTGTATGTATGAGTTTGAAGTTCAAGAGAGCTTACCTTAAAAATGGCAAAACTGGAAATCGAATTCTGCAAATGAGGGATTCCAGATGTTGTTTCTTGATCTGAACACCTTCAGTGGACCTTATGGAACATGTTTGGATGACTGGAACAATTTGAAAACCTCTTGATCAATCCATGGTACTCGATCTGCAGTATGGTTCAAGTGAGGATCAAGCTTAGTGATTTTGGTGTTTCAGATCATGTATGATGGTTGGAACAGTTCATATATGGTATATGGTATATGGGATGTGTTTGGATGATTAGCTTGGACAGAATTGGCCTGGATTTGATTTTGGCATGATAAGGCTAGTGTTATGCATATTTGGGAAGTGAGGTAGTGATTCTGAGTTTTTGATGTTTTTGGAAGGTTTCAATGGTTCAAACAACATCCATATGATATTTGGGAAGTGTTGGAAGCATCACTTTACTTAGAACTTCAAAGATTTAGAGGTTGAGAATTTTACCTCTTTTGAAAACCATGAAACTTGCATTCTAAGAAAGGAAGAGAAAACCTATGTTTATGAGGTTTTGGTGTGAGTTTGAAGATGATTTGAACCTCTATTTATAGGCCAGGGATTCTGAACTCAAAGCCCTTGCAAGTTGATTCAAGAATGATGATTTGGCTTAAGAGATAAAATGGAATCTTTCACATTAAATGCAAATGGTTAAAAGTGACTTAACCATGGTTATTTCTCTAAGCTTCTTATCTCTTCCATTCTGATCTTCAAATCAGAAAATATCATTCAATTATTGCATTGGTGTGTCATCACTTGGATTATAGGTCATGTAGTCTTGAAACTTAGTGAAAAATGGTGAAAATTCAAGTGAAAATGATCACTAATGTCAAAATTCAAAACCATGGCTACACTCCATATTTTTTCATGCTCTTGGTCATTTTGGAAAGCTCATATTACACACTTCAAAACCCTAGTTGAAAGTTTCTCCAAGATCTTTAAGGAAGTGGGTGAAAAAGATCCATGAACTTTGAAGAAAATGAAGTTTTAAGTGAAATTTTCAAAAAGTACCAACTTTGAAGCACCATATCTCTTAAATGGTTGATCTTATGGAAAAAATTTATATGTGTCAAAGTTGTTTATTGGATCAAAATCTACAACTTTCATGTTGGAAGTTTTTTTCAGTTTGTAGGTGAAATTTTGAGTTATTCCCTTCCAAAGTTTGGAAAAAACCATTGAAAAACACTTAAAATTTTTCTAAGTATGAAAAGTCAAACTTTTGACTTTTGATTCTTGATTGATTTTCTTGATTTTCCTTGATCAAATGACTTCTCATATCATATATTGATGATTTAAAACTTCAAAAGTCATGGTTGACCAAAATTCCCCAAAAGTCAATGGTGATCTTGTACAGTGGACTTTTTCAGACGAATCGCGTTTCTGGAGATTTCAAATGAAACAGGCTATCCTCACCAAATGAATAGTATGAATGGATTACATTGAAGCATTAGAGGATATTGAGCCATGGTTTGAGTTGTGGCACCATGTCCTGATTAAAAAGTCAGTTGTTCAGTGAATTAGGTCAAAAAACCCTAATTGTCGACCTGATGAAATTGATGACTGTGGATCTTGAATTGAGATACAATTTCCATTGTATATTGTCATAGGGATTATTTGAGGATGATTGAAACCTTTGATTGACTTCCTGGGGATTTTTAGGGTTTCCCAAATGTGATCCCTGATTTCAGTCCCTGATAGTTCAAAAACCCTGATCTGAGGATTTGTCTGATCAATCTTTGTATAGGAGATGTTCTGAGCCAATGGATTAGGTCAAAATGATGTACTTGGGGTTTTGAGGTCATGTCCCAAGTAATTAGGTCAAATTCTGAGCAAAAGTCAGGAGTATGCTGTCTTCAGTCAAAACCCTAACTTGGTTGATTCAGAGCCTTTGAGCTTGTTGAAATGAATCTCTGAGGACCAAATGTTGATTGTTGATGAAGATGATTCATTTGAGATGAAGGGAGAACAAAGCCCTAATTGATCATTACTTGTACTGATGAGTGATTTCTTGACCAAATCCTGCTGAGTCACAAGTAACAAACACAAGCTATGCAGTTTGTTAGAGATGCAAATGATGCATATGCAAATGATATGAGGTGGTATCTTAGGTCAAAAATTGGGGTATGACAGATGCCCCTATTTAAGTTTCTTCAACCTGAGACATGAAGATTGAAAATCTTCGTTTTGATAGGGTGGAAGAGACTTAAATATCAGAAGACGCGAATTTTGGACCTAAGATACCAAAATTGCGAATGATGCAAGGATATCTCTACCGAGGGAATATCAAGAACTGACTCCACTGGGGAAAAGAGATCGGGAAGGATGTCTCAATCCATTTTAGGAAGAGAATCCGTTTTTGTTTTTCGGGAAAGCAAGTGTATGCTTCACCGGGGAATGATAGCTTTGTAAAAAACTTACCAATCGACATTATCGACTATCAACACAGGGATAGACTTGTTTAAAAATGCGAAGGTGAAAGGTATGAAACTGTGTTACCGACTATCAGCATGGTGATAGACTTGACAAGGTAAAAAGAATTTCAAAGGTTCGGTTAATATTACCGACTATCAGCATGGTGATAGACATGTTTAATAATATAACCAGAACAAAAAGGATTACCGACTACCAGCCTTGTGATAGTGGTTTTGAAGACATGATCAATTATCAGCCAAGTGATAAAATGATCCTGGAGACTTTGTTAGAGAAATTACTGGTTATTCAGCCTTGTGAACAGTAATAAGGCCCTGATTGTCAAATGATCTTCATGATTGATTTCCTTGAGAGGAAAAAGTCTTTTGGAAGAGACATAAGCTGCTCGGATGATGAGGCTATTGCTTATTGCCTGTTTTTCACGACTCTGTTTAGGGAATCGGAATTTGAATTTTTGGTAAAGACAGGGTTCTAACCAAGAATGAATTGGAAAGAAATAGTCAAACAAGACTTTGTACCCATGAGGAATGAACTCAACTGGGGATTTCCTCCTTTGTTTTGAGAGGAGAAACTAAAGCAACCTTCTTCCACGAGGGATGATCTCAGTGGGGAACTGGAAAAAGAAGATGTTCTTTTCTGCTTATGGGTGACAACCTACTTGGAGAGATGACACGCTGTGGACCGTCCTTTCGGGCCATACCCCTCCGTGGGTGGGATACGTGAACTGACTCTTTTTTGTCGATCGGACGCTTTCGCGTCACTTTTGAAAAAGTTTACAGAGTCGCCACCGACCTTTTATTTTATCCAATGAAGGAAAGGTTTATAAAAGAAACAGAAAAAAGACCTTTGAGAGATTCTGGGTAAGGGGGTAGGTTATACAAAGGGAAGGTGTTAGCACCCTTTGTATCCATGGTTATCCATGGGCTCTTTAGTTTGCTTAGCTCATTTGATTTACTTTTCAATTGCTTCGGAATGCTTTACCTGTGTTTTTGAAATACCTTTGCAAATAGAATTTGTAATGATCCTTGTGCGGATATATACAAATGCTTGTTTATCTTTCGAAAGATGTTTTGAAAAGAACGTTAATTTTGTAATGATCCGTGTTTGGATGTATACAAAATATTGTCTTTTTGAAAGTTTATTTTGAAAAAACAACAATGTATGAGAATTTTGTTTGTTTTGATTTTGAGCAAGCAAACTAGGAGGTCTACCCTGAGTTATAAGGTCTTTATCCTTGTTCCCTTTAAAAATCTATCCTATCACCGGATATAAACAGAAGGTTCGATTTTGTACTTGAAACAGTAGTAATGTAACTTTGATTTTTGAAAAGAGTGTAAAGGGGTTACCCTAAGAGGTGCAAATGTGATTGTGATTGAATTCAGATATTTATCTTTGAAGTTAGTGATCTAACGGTTCAGTTTTATCTTTGACATACACGCAGTTTATATGTGTGCTGGAAATTAAAATGCGGAAATGTAAAGTGCGGAAAGTAAATCTACGCTATTACATCGATTGTGCGGGAAATGTAAACTAGCCTACTTACATGAATTTGACATCCTATACATTTATCTAGGAATTTTAAATTGCAAGAAATAAAAGGCATATTTTTGGATTTTTTAGGATTTATTTTAAATATAATTAATGCATGATTAATTAATTTTAAAATAAAGAAAAGATGAAAATATGATTAAACTTAGAAAATAAGTTTGAAATATGTACAAAACATTTGTCAATTAATTTTAGAACAAAACTAATTTTTTTGGAATTTTTGAAATTGTTTTTGGATTTTTTTAAGTTAATTAAAACATAATTATGCAAATAATTACACAAATAATTAAAACTTGATGATAAAATTATCCTAAATATGTACAAAATTAGTTTATGATATATAAACAATATTTAACACAAAGAACAATTTTTTTATGATTTTTTGACTAATTAAAATAATTAACAAGCAAATATATAAATACATACTAATTAATTATGAAAAATATTGAAATTTTGAAGAAAAATAAAATATTTTTATTTCAGAAAATAATATATATTTTTAGAAGTTTAAAATATTTTTTGTGGATTTTTTTGGATTTTTTAACTATTTTTAATTAATTTAACAAAGAAATTAAAATAAAATAGAAAATAAATAATAGAAATAAAAGGATACTAATCCTGTGTGGTTTGATTGAGGGGCCATAGCATGGAGCTGCGTGTGTGAGGCGTTGGATTGAAGATTGAAGTGATCCAAGGGTTCAGATCTGAGGTCACATGATGCACATGGTTAAAGTAGATCATGGGATTAGTGGGAGACCAAAGTCAGACTGGTCCCCACCTTCGCCTGCGTGGACCAATGGAAACAGAGGGAGAGAGAGCTGACTGTTGACTGACGAACCACGCTCGGACGCGTGGTCGTCTTCAACCTCCGTCCCATGCATTTTTTCTAGACAGATAGCGGGGGTTTTGAACCCCCTCTATTTTACAATAAGAAAACGTTATTTTTGGTAGCTTCCCAAACCTGCAAGAACACACGTTAGCAACACATGAAAGCAACCCAGATCCACTAAACATGATGCCCTGAATCCAAATATGTCATTAGTTTCGTGATTTGAGGCTCGTAGCTATAGGTTCGAAGATGTTAAAGTATGAACACTCATAAGCTTATGTTAATGGCATATGGCTATCCTCACGTGGGAGTTGGCATGTTAAGACCCAGATCACTTATGTAGGACCTCATAAACATGTTAGGGTGGTTAGTTCATATGGAAATTAATTGCAAATATGAAAATGAAAGTTAAGGCATATATACATGAAGAACACTTATATGCACTATACGACTCTCATAGGCCTATATTTAGAGTTCAATCTTACTCTATAATGTTTGAGAAGATGATTAGAAAGCTTGGTTTGTATTAATGTTGATTGGAGAATTGAATTTGAAATTTACAAAGTTATGGAAATTTTAGAGAATTTTGGTGACTTTCTTGACTATGCCTTGCAATATTTCGTGTCTCCCCTTTGCTCTTTTTTCGCTCTCCTTGTTGCTGAAGTATGATGCTTCTTTTATAGCCCAAAGTTGCTTGGAACTCAAGCTAAGAAGCTTTGTTGTCTTTGTTGAAAGTTTGATTTTTAAAATATTAAAAATCTTTGAATTGTTGACCAAGCTTGACTCCATTCAATGCTCTTGTCTTGCTCTTCAATTCTTGCAGAAAAATGAAGATTCCTTGAAGTGAGTCATACTTGGAGGCCAAGCAACCATTATCCATGCATTTTCCTTTTAATTTTAATCTTAAAGTAAGATAAAATTATGCAAAAAATGGCCAATAAAGATGTGGGCTTTGTCTTGGTCGTGGGAGGCCCATAGTAACATGGCAAAGATGTTTGGACCATAAAAACTTGGACTCATTTGGAAAAAAAACATTTTTGAGCAATGTTGATTTCATGCATTTTCCCAAAATTTAGCCAACTTCAACAAGGTGTAAATCCTTCAATTTTTGTCATATGAAGGAGATCTTGCACTTTTTGGAAACCTCAAAGAGTCCTCTAACCAATGTCTTTGGTCTCATATCAAAATGATTTTTGGTTCTCCTTGTGTGTCCATTTGAAAAAAGTGTCTTTTTGTTGACTTTGAAAATGACCTGTAATGTCTTTGGCCATATTTTTCAAATGGTGAATGCTATGACCATGGGATCAATTGCATTTGAAAGATAATTGAATTTCCTTCAAAATGAGCTTTGGTTGACATTTTTTGGATGAAGGATGAGAGAGTTATGATCAGTCAAAGTTGAGTTGACTTTTCAGGCAAAAACCCTAATTTTGAATCTTAGGGTTTTGTTGATTTTTGATCTTTCCTTGATGAATTGTGATCATCCAATGATCAAATGTTGAATCCTTTGACAAAATATGGACTTTGACAAAAAATTTCATTTTTGACTGTCAGTTGACTTTTTTGGTCAAACGGGTCGTCTGTTGACTGTTTGAGCTGCTGACGGTGCGTCTGAGTGAATTGAAGTTTGAAAATTTGTATGATGGTACTTTGAGATGTATGGATGTATATGAAATCCATTTGAGCTCTCAAAACTTGTTGCTCCTGTTAAAACAAGAAAAACCCTGATTAGGGACTGTCTGTATAGGAGGCAGTTAAGCGTACCTGATTTTTGTGCAGTGTTGAGTTTCTGCTAATCATGTGATATTCAGAAGACTTCTAACACAAAAATCTTGGAAATTTGAATTGTGAATGATTGATTTGATTGATTGTACAAATCACTGTGAATTGTACTGTCTGCAGTTTGTCTGTCAACCGACTGTTCGTGTACTGAAGCAGCAGTTAAAGTGAAAAATCAACCGTCAAAGTTAATTTTCTTTTTTTTTTTGTTGTTATTTTTGTTTTTGTTTGGTGTGAAGCATGAAAATTTATTTACATGACTTGTTAGAAAACAGAAACATAATAAATAACTGATATTTACGGTATGCGGGCAAAATTACCGATAATAACCTGAAAATTATTTAATGCACAGAAATAGAAATATTTGACTGGCAGAAAATACACAAAATATTATCTTAGTAATTAAGCAATATTATGACAACTAGTACAACATTTAATACTGACAGTATAAATATTACATACTATATTGAAAAGTACGACGAATAAACGGTACGTTTAAGAAAATAAGAAACACGACAAATTTTAAAAATGACGGTTGACGAACCATGCTATGATTAATAACATGTAGAGGAGTGGGAGTGCAACCATTGCAGGTCCACACTTCTCAGGACTGTGTAGGCAGAAGAAAGTCATGATCACCGTAGCAATGGTGATGACTGTAAGAAGTAGTGTCTCTATCCATTTTGCCATTCTTGTTAGGGAAGAAAAGGAGATGGATATGAGATAGGAATTTGAAAGATGAGTTAGAATTTGATGTGAGATTTTATGGAAGAAAATGAGAGGTATTTATAGAATGGAAAGAAGGATAGAGACGTTGGGGAATAGCGTGATTCCGTACAAAAGGAAAATTTGAGTGGAAGTAAGATTTGAAAGAAAGTGGAGATAGTGTTGGAAAAAAGAGAGATTTGATTTTTGAAAAAGAGATTTGAAAAGATTTTTGAAAATAATGGAATATAGTACAAAAATTAGTGGGAAACAAAAGATAATAATAATCTACTTGTTACCAGTACAGTCTGAGTTTCCTGATTCTGCGCCTGCAAAAAGATTTAACTCTGTACCAATTGTGTCAGTACTATTTATCTGTAAATAAATAAATAGCATGTGTGAAGTAATAAACAGTATTTGGTGTTTGCGTAAGAATAAATTCAACTGCAAGCCAAATTACTGTATAAGAAAAATTCTAAAAACTAAGTATTTCATATGTCAGGATATTTGTTGAAATAAAAATCCATGATTATATGAGACCCTTAATTTTCAGATTGGAGTTTTCTTTGAAAAATATGTGGGCAAATTTTGGGGTATAACAGTTGCCCCTATTCAATCTTCTTAAACCTGAAGAGATTGTCTGAAATCTGAGGGTAGAAGATGATTGAATAAATAGATGCCCTGAAAATTTGCACTTACCTTGATCAGCAGAGATGTTGGAAGTTGCATTTGAATGTTGTCTGTGAAATGTTGTTGGCAGATTGAAACATTACCTGAGATGGGCTTTCGGATGCCACCTGGACAATGTGTTGATGGTTTGTTCATCAGAATGAATCTGTTGATTATATCTTGATGAAGGATTTGAAAGTCTTTGTGTTGACTGTTTCGGAACCGTCCAAGGTTACCGCTTTAAGTCTTGGAGGATGATTGCTACGGAACTTGTCCAAAGTTTTTTCCGATTTAGATTTTGGAAGTTGATCATTATGGAACCGTATGAGGTATCGCTTTAGATCTGCAATGTTAAATCGTTCTGGAACCGTCTGAGGTATCGCTTTAGATCTGCAATGTTAGATCGTTTTGGAACCGTCTGAGGTATCGCTTTAGATCTGTAATGCTAGATCGTTGTGGAACCGTCTGAGGTATCGCTTTAGATCCGTAATGCTAGATCGTTCTGGAACCGTCTGAGGTATCAACTTTGATCTGTGATGTTAGATCGTTCTGGAACCGTCTGAGGTATCAACTTTGATCTGTGATGCTTGTTTTTTGAGTTGGTAAGTAATCAGAATGAATCTTTGGCTTGATTATATCTGAGAGAACCGTTCATGGAATTCAGGTGAACACGGCATGTGATTGAGAACATCTTTGTTGAAGATATCTGCCTACCTGAAAAATCAAGTTAGTGATATGCAACGTTTATGATGCATGTAAATGTGAGATATTCCCGGAGAAATATGCATGTTACGTTGTGTATGAATATGCGTATGATGCATGATTGTGAATGTGAATATGAGTGTGAATGTGATGCATGGTTTATGCAGCTTAGAGCGTGTCAAGCTCCTGATTGGGAAAATAAATCCCAGCTTAGTCGTCAAGAAATGAAGGCATTGTGATTGGGAAAATAAATCCCTGCTAGCCATTTGGAAGTGAAGGCATCGTGGTTGTTGATGATCTTCTGTCTCGCTTGAGTCCCCTGGGTTGGGGAAATTCTTTGAGAACCAGGATGTTCTATTGAAGGATCTTTGATTACTGCTCGGGGATGAACAGTAGTTTTGAGAGTTCGGACTGTGACGCCCTTTGGAGTGGGAATGAGGAAGATGCATAATCCTCCGATGCACTATCTGACCAAGTTTGGGTGCGGAGATCACACCTTCTGAAGACAGTAATCTGGAACAACCCTGCTGGGGAATAAGACTTCTTTCGAAAGAAAAATCTTTTTGAGGGATTTGTTGAGGAATGTGTCTCCATTGGGGAAACTTCCTTCTGATGCTGGTTTAGGATAATGTCCAAATAATTGGGACATGTCCGGAATGCTATTCCTGTTTTTCCTGGTAAACATCAATCATATTCAAATGCATATGTTCATTCAAAATATCATTGGGATGCTCGCGTATTCAAAACAGAAAAAATGAAAATGTTAGTTATAAGCTGCATTGATTTTTGAAAAGGTGCCGTGATAGGCGGATTAGTATAGGGAGACAACAATCCTAGAAGTAGGAAATTGTCAGAAAGTTTTGAAAAGTATTTATGAAAAGAAATAGCTATGTGAGAACGATCCAGTCAAGTTTCAATTCTGCTATTGCCAATCTGTCTTCGAGCATCTCATCCCTCACTTGTTGGAAGAAAGTGATTGGACTGATCGGTGTCTTTGAGGTGTTGAACCTTGTCGGTGAGTAGGCAGCTGAGCGGGACATAGTTGTATGCTTTATTCCCTAATTTTTGCCTAGGCTGCCCTTTCAGGTTTTCAGCCTACCGGGATTGTATTTGTTTTGTCTCTAATTTTTGCCTGGATCGCCCTTTCGGGTTTTCAATCCACCGAGACGCTCATTTTTGCCTAAGTTGCCCTTTCAGGTTTTCAACTTAGCGAGCTGTATTTTTTTTTTTAAGCAAAGTACTTTTTGACTATGTCCGCATTCACAGGGTGTGGGAAATCCTCGCCATCCATGGTGGTAAGCAACATGGCACCGCCGGAGAATATTTTCTTGATTATGAATGGTCCCTCGTAGGTGGGGGTCCATTTGCCTCTGGGATCACCTTGTGGTAAGATGATGCGTTTGATAACCAAGCCACCAGTTTGGTATGCTTGACTTTTGACTTTTTTGTTGAAGGCTTTGATCATGCGCTTTTGGTATAGCTGGCCATGACAGATAGCTGCAAGTCTTTTCTATCGATCAAGTGTATTTGGTCGAATCGAGTTTGAATCCAATCGTCTTCGTCTAGATCGGCTTCTTTCATGATCCTTAAGGAAGGAATCTGGATTTCGATTGGGAGAACTGCTTCCATACCGTAGACTAACGAGAATGGAGTTGCCCCTATTGAAGTACGCGCAGATGTGCGATAACCATGAAGAGCAAAAGGTAACATCTCATGCCAGTCTTTGTAGGTTACTGTCATCTTTTGTATGATTTTCTTGATGTTTTTGTTGGCGGCTTCGACAGCGCCGTTCATCTTTGGTCGATATGGAGAAGAATTATGATGTTTGATCTGGAACTGCGTGCAGAGTTCAGTAATCATTTTGTTGTTTAGATTCGTGCCATTGTCAGTGATGATCCTTTCGGGGATGCCGTACCGACAAATGAGATTGTGCTTGATAAACCTGGCTACCACATTCTTGGTGACAGAAGCATATGAAGCTGCCTCTACCCACTTTGTGAAGTAGTCAATAGCGACCAGGATAAAGCGATGTCCGTTGGAAGCAGTAGGTTTGATTTCTCCAATCATATCAATACCCCACATTGCGAAAGGCCAAGGAGCCGTCAGAACGTTTAATGGAACTGGAGGTACATGCACTTTGTCGGCATATATCTGGCATTTGTGACAAGTTTTGGAATGATGATGGCAATCTGTCTCCATGGTAGACCAGTAGTAACCTGCTCTCAAGACCTTTTTAGCCATTGTATGTCCGTTGGAATGAGTACCGAAGGTACCATTGTGTATGTCTTCCATGATTTGTTCTGCTTCCTTCTTGTTTACGCAACGAAGTAAAGTCGAGTCATGGTTGCGCTTGTACAAAGTTCCATTGCTTAGGAAGAATTTGGAGGCAAATCTCCTTAGAAACTTTCTGTCGTTAATAGATGCCCCTTCAGGGTACTCCTGGGTTTCGAGATACCTTTGTATTTCATGGAACCATGATTTGTCTTCCATTTGTTTGGTATCGATCTCATTGCAATAGGCTGGTTCGTCTTGCCTGTAAATGGTGATCATAGGAGCTTCGTCGTCCCAATTGACTTTGAACATGGATGACATGGTAGCTAAGGCATCAGCTAGTTGATTTTCTTCGCGTGGGATGTGTTCGAAAGTGATCTCCTCGAAGTAAGGAATCAAACTCAACACATGTTCTTTGTATGGAATTAGATTTGGGTGCTTTGTGTCCCATTCCCCTTTGACTTGGTAGATTACCAAGGCCGAGTCTCCGTAGACTTCAAGGAATTTGATTTTTAGATCAATTGCAGCTTTGAGACCCAGAATGCATGCTTCGTATTCGGCTATATTGTTGGTGCAATTGAAACACAATCTGGCGGTGAAGGGTGTATGACCTCCTGTGGGGGAAATGATCACAGCTCCGATGCCATTGCCGAGCGCATTAGAAGCTCCGTCAAAAACCATAGTCCATCGGGATCCTGGTTGTTTGTAGTCATTGACTAGCATAATGTCTTCGTCTGGGAAGTCAAAGTTCAATGCCTGATAATCATCTACTGCTTGATGAGCTAAATGATCAGCTACCACACTTCCTTTGATTGCTTTTTGCGAAGTGTATTGAATGTCATATTCTGTTAGGATCATTTGCCATCTTGCAATCCTTCCAGAGAGAGCAGGTTTTTCGAACACGTATTTGATTGGATCCATCTTGGAGATCAGGAAAGTGGTGTGATTTAGCATATACTGTCTTAGTCGGCGAGCCGCCCATGCTAAGGCACAGCAAGTTTTTTCGAGTAGTGAGTATCTTGTTTCACAATCGGTAAACTTTTTGCTAAGATAGTAGATTGCGTGCTCCTTTCGACCGGAATCGTCATGTTGTCTGAGTACACACCCCATTGAATCTTCTAACACAGTTAGGTACATTATCAGAGGTCTGCCTTCCACAGGAGGTAACAAGATTGGCGGTTTTTGAAGGTATTCTTTGATTTTATCAAAGGCTAACTGGCATTTGTCATTCCATCTTTCCACTTGATCTTTCTTCAGTAATTTGAAGATTGGCACACAAGTAGGAGTCATATGGGCAATGAATCTGGCTATGTAGTTTAGACGTCCCAAGAATCCTCTGACTTGTTTCTCGGTACGGGGTATAGGCATTTCTTGAATGGCTTTGACCTTGGCAGGATCAACCTCAATACCTTTACTGCTGACGATGAAACCTAAGAGTTTACCGGATCTTACTCCAAAGGTACACTTGTTCGGGTTCAGTCGCAATCTGTATTTCTTGAGTCTGTCAAACAGCTTGTGTAAATGACTCAAATGTTCTTCTTCGGTGTTGGATTTTGCGATCATGTCATCGACATACACCTCTATTTCCTGATGAATCATATCATGAAATAGTGTTACCATTGCTCGTTGGTAGGTAGCTCCAGCATTTTTTAGACCAAAGGGCATTACTTTGTAACAAAAGGTTCCCCAGGGAGTTGTGAAGGTTGTTTTTTCCATGTCTTCGGGTGCCATCTTGATTTGATTGTACCCTGAGAATCCGTCCATAAAGGAGAATACCTTGCATTGTGCGGTATTGTCAACTAGTACATCGATGTGCGGTAAAGGGAAATCATCTTTAGGGCTTGCCCGGTTCAGATCTCTGTAGTCTACACACATTCTGACTTTCCCGTCTTTTTTGGGTACAGGCACGATGTTAGCTATCCAAGGAGGATAACTTACAACTTTTAGGAATCCGGCACTGAATTGTTTTTCAACCTCGTCTTTGATCTTTTTTGACATATCAGGCTTACTCCTTCGCAGTCTCTGTTTGACCGGAGTGCTTCCTTCTTTGATTGGCAGGCGATGAACTACAATGTCCGTGTCAAGGCCAGGCATATCTTGATAAGACCAGGCGAATATCTCGGCGTAGTCTTGCAACAATTGAATCAGTCTTTGCTTGACACTGTTTTCTAAGTCAGCCCCAATTCTGACCTCTTTCTTTTCTTCGTCACTGCCCAAGTTGATGATCTCAATCGGCTCCTCATGAGGCTGTATGGCTTTTTCTTCTTGTTCTAGAAGTCTTGCAATTTCTCTTGGCACTTCACAATCTTCCTCACTTTCGTCCTCAGTTTGGTAGATCGGATTTTCAAAGTCATGACGGGCAATAGCAGAGTCGTTATTGACTGGATCCAGCGTGTATGTGAATCTGCATGGTAGATATGTGAGTGTGTATGAAGAGAAAAACATAGCTATTTGAAAGCGAATAAAGAAAGAAAAAGGATCACAAAATTTTGAACATGCAAGCATCCCATGATTTTATTGAATGCACATAATCATGATATGACAAAC
The DNA here is from genome assembly GCF_029867415.1 of Vicia villosa. Lineage (NCBI taxonomy): Eukaryota > Viridiplantae > Streptophyta > Magnoliopsida > Fabales > Fabaceae > Vicia > Vicia villosa. The sequence goes on along the minus strand of NC_081181.1, from coordinate 114,810,302 downwards.
CCTTTTTATAGAAGGACCGTTGTGCTAAGGCACACGGCTTTCAAGCTCATGGTTCGATTGTTCAGGAACCACTTTTATCTTTGCACAAAGAAAACAGGAAATGGCATTTACTCCTGATCAAAGGAGATCACATCCTCTGCTTTCCAGTTGTTCAATCAGGGAGCACCCAGCTGTTCCAGTTGCAGTTGTTCTTTTCGTCTTCCGTAGCATTGATTCCGCTAGTGGGAAAATGCGTAGGTAATTCCTCAGGATAAGTTGGATGATTTGTTGGATATGAGAATCCAGGTGGAGGTCCCTCTATTGGCTGAGCGAGATGCTCGATAAGGCCGTCCCATGCAGTAGGAATGATGTTTTGAATAGAGACTTGTGCATCCTGATAAGGAGTGTACTGTGACAGAAAATAACCTTCGTTGTTTGGCATCTTCCTGGCTTCTTCAAGAGCGAAGTTGTCGTCGTACTGTTCGTCCCATCCAGTCGGGACAATGTCTTTGATGGGAGTTGAAAAGCTCGGAGGAGCGGAATATTTCACCATATAGTTGTATTTGCCGCTGGGTTCTCCTAGCGTGTCCCATACTTCTTTGGGTGGATTTTGATATTGCTGAGTGACGGGACTTGTGATACTTCCGTCATTTTGATTACCCTCTTCTGTTGGAGTAAGATCTTCCAGAGCAATGTAAGAATTCTGAGGTGTGATATACTGGTAGTTGTAACCGTCATTTGGTCCTCCCACAGCATCCCACATTCCCATGGTAATGGGTGGAATTTCGTCTGGATATGGCTGAATGATGTGGTTCAAGTATGTCCCTTCATCATCAATGGCGTTTACTTCTTGGCTGGCGAAGTGTGATATTAACCCTTCAGAGCGAGGATTTTGATCATTCTTTTGATTTTCACCATTATAGCCCAGACCTAGCTTGTCGGACTTGTAGGGTATATCAGGGAGTTGTCCCCATACTGTGCGATCACCCTGTTCAATCATGGCTTTGGCATCTTTGAGAGAAGCCATAGTTGTAGCTGGAGTAGCAGGAATATGCTTGGTGGTAGAGATATCTGGAGATACAACCTCAAAAGCTTGATACGGAGTTTCGATGGATTCGCCCTCCATCTCAACATACTTGTCGTTGCTCAAGTGACTGACCATATATTCTTCTTCGCCATAGACTGTGACAACCTTTCCTTTTACTGGGTATTTTAACTTCTGATGCAGGGTAGAAGTTACAGCGTTTGCCCCATGTATCCAAGGGCGTCCTAGTAAACAGGAGTATGTTGGAAGAACGTCTATTACGGAAAAGATAACATCGAAAGTTTGAGAGCCCACTCTGATTGGGAGCTTAACTTCTCCGTACACCGTTCTTGTTGACCCATCGAAGGCTCTTACAACCACATCACTTGGTTGTAGCACAACTCCTTTGAAGTCAAGTTTTTCCAGTATTACCTTTGGTAACACGTTTAGAGAGGAACCATTGTCTATTAGCACATGAGACAGAGTGGTGCCGTTGCATTCGATAGAGATGTGCAGGGCCTTGTTGTGATTTCTTCCAGCAGGAGTTAGATCCACATCAGAGAAACCAAGACCATTGGGCACTGTAAGACTGGCGACACAATTCTCAAATTGGTCGATTGGGATTTCTTGAGGCACATGCGCAGCTTGAAGGAACTTCATTAGAGCTTTAGCATGAGCTTCTGAATATTTTAGCAGAGATAACATTGAGATTTTTGAAGCAGTATGCCCCAGTTGTTCGACAATATTGTAATCACTTTTGCAGATGATTTTCAATATTTCGTCCATCTCTTGCTTTGATGGATCCTCAGCAGTGATCTCTACCGGATTTTGAACTGGTTCGATCAGTGGCTCTTTGCCTCGAGTGTTGATATCTGGAATAGGAATTGGAACCTGGATTGGACTAGCAGCAATATTTGGAGAAATTTCTGGTGAAAAGATTCTTCCACTTCTCGTGATCTTGCTAGTGCCTGCAATGTTACTTACAGCTGAAGTAGTTAGTGTTGCGTCCTCTTTAGTCGAGGGATCCTGCTTAACTCCATGAATGTAAACATTAGTGTCATATCCCCATGGGACAGCTTTGTCTGAGGAGTATGGAAATGGAGTTGGTCTAGCAATGACTACTGATGCCACTTTGAGTGTAGCAGAAAGTTTGAATGGAGCCTTGGTAGAGATTTTGAATGGTAAGCTGGAGATCACTGAGACGTCTTCCATTCTTATCCCGTTGGCAAAGACTTTGCCCAACATGTCCATAGAAGGGAGCCTCTCAAACATAATGATACGGCGATCCATGTGTTTTTGAATTCCCATCTTTAGATTTTCACAACCATTGGGTTGGCGTGAGCAATAAAAGCAGTCGGGATCACAACCTGGAAAGTAACCAGCTTGGATGAACTTTCTTTTGACTTCGAGGAGTGGAATTGATACTTCGTTCACATCATAAATGTAAACTGTGTCTATGATAGCATTAACAGTTTTGTCATGCTTTGGCATAGGTGCTGTGATGACATTTGGAGTTTCTGGAGGATCGAACTCAATTTCTCCAGCATCTATCATGTCTTGTATTTTATTTTTCAGGGCCCAGCAGTGATCTGCGTCATGTCCTGGACAGTTTGAGTGATAGGCACATGTCGCATCAGGGCGATAATTCAGAGAGGAAGTATTGACATTCTTCGGAGGACCCCTTAATGTGATCAGATCCGCTTTAAGCAAGTGCTGCAATGCCTGAGAGATTGGCATGTTGATTTTGGTGAAAGTTCTTCTTGGTGCATCTGGTCGATGCGTATATTTTGGCTGTTGATCTTTTTGAGGTGCAGATGCGGAGATCATAACTGCCCCTACAGATTGATGCTGATCACTTTTGTGACTTGTCTGAATTTGCGCTGTATTGACCTCATTTCTGATGGGCCTTTTTGTAGTACCAGAGGAGGATCCTACTTGAATTTTTCCATTTCGAATGCCACTTTCGACACGTTCTCCGGTCAGTATTAGGTCAGTGAAACCTGATGATGAACTTCCCAGGAAATGGCTATAGAATGGGCCAGTTAAAGTGCCCATGAACATGTCGACTAGTTCGCGATCAGATAAGGGTGGTTGAACCCTTCCAGCCATATCTCTCCACTTTTGTGCATATCCTTTGAAACTTTCTTTTGGTCCCATAGACATGCCCCTTAGTTGAGTACGGGTTGGTGCAAGATCAGCATTGTATTGGTACTGTTTGTAAAAAGCAGAAGCTAATTCTTCCCAAGTATGAACCTTGGTATTTTCCAGCTGATAGTACCACTCGAGTTGTGTACCCGACAGACTTTCTTGGAAGAAGTGAATCCATAACTTGTTATCTGTTGTATGAGGTTGTATCTTCCTCACATAGGATCTCAGATGTAGTTTCGGGCAAGAAACTCCATCATATTTTGCAAAGACCGGAACTTTGAATTTTGGAGGGATAACAACATCCGAGATGAGCCCCAGATCATTGAAATCTAAGCCAGGTATTTTTTGTATCTCCATAGCTTTCATACGATCTTCCAGCTGTTGGTATTTTTCATCATCAGGTTCGTCCCCAGAGTGATCATCTCCTTCATTTGAAGAGAGAGAGGGTTTAGCAGAACCCTGGTTGCTTTGATTGTCTTCTTGTTCATCATCACCGACTGTTTCAGGGATCGGTGGCTTTGTGAACTTTTTGACTGGAATTTTGATCTTTCTTCTCAGGTGACTCACACCTACAGATCCTTTAGGCTTCTTCTTCTTCTTGAGTATCAGGGCTTTCAGCTCTTGTTGCCCCTTTGCCAGTTCCAGAATTGCCACTTGAACTTGGGCATTCTGTACTTCGAGATTCTTGATGCTTGCCTCAGATTCCATCTCTTCTGACTGAAATAAACAGCGAAGAGATGAGAAACCCGTCATGAGAACCTGTTATGAAATGTGTATGACTGGATGCCATGTATGCAATGTGTATGCAATGTATATGAATGCAATGTATGAAATGCAATGTATGAAATGCAATGTGTATGCAATGCATGTGAATGCATGTGTGCAATGTTTTCAAGGATCATAGAGTCTAGATTTGTTAAAGAAGCAACAAACGTTAGTTAATCAATTTATTCTTTTTTCTTTGCCTCATTTGGGCTTACAAGACAGAAAATAAAATAAATGATCTTTCAGGTCTCCCGTGGGCGCTTTTTCTTTGTCCCCAGGAATGCGTTGATTCTTTGTTCTTTTTGAAGCTGTCTGGTGAGCTCGAATAGCCTTCTCTCATAGTCCTGACAGTGTTCTTTGAAGGTGTCTCTTTCCTCTTTGAGTTGAACCCAGGATTTTTGCAACTCTTCCAAGTCAGTTGGCATATCCGGGTGTAGAATAACTTGAGGTTCGTAACCTTCGACTTCTGATTCGATAGTCACAGGTAGAACAGCGGGATAGGGCATCATGAGTTTTTGAGCATGAGTACGCACCCATCTGAGGTAAAGTTCCATAGGAATAGAATTCCATTGCCCCAGAGTTTTGCTTTCTATTCTATAGACACTGTCCCAAGCCTGTATGAATCTTCGTCGGTGTCTGTGAGAATCATTCTCGTAATCAAACACAATGCCACGGATAATCATGTCATGAGGACCGTTGCTTCTTGCATATCCGAATTGGCGTAGAGCTAAAGAGGGATTGTAAGTGATACCTCCTTTAATGCCAAGGAGTGGCACATTAGGGTATTCTCCACAATGATCAATGATAGTAATGTCTCTTTGAAAGAAGTTGTTCCATCGGATATCTGAATGAGATAAAGACATGATTCTGTAAGACCATTGTGCTCTTTGTTCATTTCTCAGTACTGATCGGGGAAGATGACATGTAAACCACCTAGCCAGCAGTGGTATACAGCACATGAGAGTTCCTCGCTTCTTCGTGGTACGAGTGTGTAGAGAGTGTAGGATGTCTCCCAGCAATGTTGGTACCGGGTTGCGAATTAGGAAAAGGTTGATGATGTGTACACTTATGAACTGGTCGGAATTAGGGAACAAAACCAACCCATAGATCAAAAGAGCCATAACTTCTTCAAAAGCTGGATAACTTTTGTTTTCTAGCAGTAGTCGAGCCTTTTCCAGTAAGAATTTGGCAAGCAAACCCTCAACTCCACTCTTTGTTTCCCAATTGGATTTGATTTCTGACTTTTGCAGATGTAAAGCAGCAGCAATGACTTCAGGTTTTGGTTTTCTTTCTAAACCAGTGAAAGGTAATTGATCTCGGATTGGTAATCCAATTAATTCAGAGAATTCTTCCAAAGTGGGTACCAACTGGTAATCAGGAAATGTGAAGCAATGATGTTCAGGGTCGAAGAACTGGAACAGGACCCGTATCATGTCTTCTTCAAACTTTGAGGTAACCAAATGGAGTAGGTGACCATGCTTTTCAGTGAATTGAGCATTCCTGGGGAATTCTGCTACCAAGACTTTGAGTTCAGATGGCACCGTTGAGATATTGATTCGGATGTAATCTCTGGTGGCGGGAGCCATTACCTGCAAAAACAAAAGTAAACTCTTTGATCCTTGAAATGTGTAGTGAAAAATGATGTGTTTATGATGCAAACATGTGGCACACAAAAACAAATCAAACAATAGCCTTAGGTTTAAAGGCTTGCATGAGGTTGATAGGTGATACCCTCCCCTCTGAAGTTGAGTTGGTTGAAAACCTGTCCTAGAATAGTATTCGGGTTCTATGATCCTTGGAGACAACATCTCAATACGGCGCTCGGACGGCCGATCAAGAATATTCCTCGAGGATAACTAGCTTCGATCAATTTCAAAGCTAGCCACTTAATAGGCCACAAGTCAAGTTCAACTAAAAGGTTCTAAGACAAATTAGTGTTAATGACACTTCGGAAGCCTAATATACTCCTTGATCGCTTTCAAGGGACATCAGTATAAACCAAAGTATCACACTAACGATGACTACCAGATCAACCGTATCGGTACATGCCGTACAGTTTCCTTGGTCTATTGTCATATACTTAAGGTATCTCGAGATTCGGGTTAGAATCTTTCACACAAGCAAAGTACCCAAGCAAACCTGTGAAAAGTAAAGCAATCAGATCAAACAATTGAAAACATCGAAATGATCTATACTCTAAAGGTAACCCCTTTTGAAAACATTTTGAATTTGTATTCCCCAGCAGAGTCGCCAGTTCTGTGGACCGTCCTTTCGGGCCATACCCCTCCGTGGGTGGGATACGTGAACTGACTCTTTTTTGTCGATCGGACGCTTTCGCGTCACTTTTGAAAAAGTTTACAGAGTCGCCACCGACCTTTTATTTTATCCAATGAAGGAAAGGTTTATAAAAGAAACAGAAAAAAGACCTTTGAGAGATTCTGGGTAAGGGGGTAGGTTATACAAAGGGAAGGTGTTAGCACCCTTTGTATCCATGGTTATCCATGGGCTCTTTAGTTTGCTTAGCTCATTTGCTTTACTTTTCAATTGATTCGGAATGCTTTACCTGTGTTTTTGAAATACCTTTGCAAATAGAATTTGTAATGATCCTTGTGCGGATATATACAAATGCTTGTTTATCTTTCGAAAGATGTTTTGAAAAGATCGTTAATTTTGTAATGATCCGTGTTTGGATGTATACAAAATATTGTCTTTTGGAAAATTCGTTTTAAAAAAACAACAGTGTATGAGAATTTTGTTTGTTTTGATTTTGAGCAAGCAAACTAGGAGGTCTACCCTGAGTTAGGAGGTCTTTATCCTTGTTCCCTTTAAAAATCTATCCATTCGTCGGATATAAACAAAAGGTTCGATTTTGTACTCGAAACAGTAGAAATGTAACTTTGATTTTGAAAAGAGTGAAAAGGGGTTACCCTAGGAGGTGCAAATGTGATTGTGATTGAATTCAGATATTTATCTTTGAAGTTAGTGATCTGACGGTTCAGTTTTATCTTTGACATACACGCAGTTTATATGGGTGCTGGAAATTAAAATGCGGAAATGTAAAGTGCAGAAAGTAAATCTACGCTATTACATCGATTGTGCGGGAAATGTAAACTAGCCTATTTACATGAATTTGACATCCTATACATTTATCTAGGAATTTTAAATTGCAAGAAATAAAAGGCATATTTTTGTATTTTTGTGATTTATTTTAAATATAATTAATGCATTATTAATTAATTTAAAATAAAGAAAAGATGGAAATATGATTAAACCTAGCAAATAAGTTTAAAAATATGTACAAAATGTTTGTTAATTGATTTTAGAACAAAACTAATTTTTTTGGAATTTTTGAAATTTGTTTTTGGATATTTTAAGTTAATCAAAACATAATTATGCAAATAATTACACAAATAATTAAAACTTAAAGAGAAAATTATCCTAAATATGTACAAAATTAGTTTATGATATATAAACAATATTTAACACAAAGAACAATTTTTTTTATGATTTTTTGACTAATTAAAATAATTAATAAGCAAATATACAAATACATACTAATTAATTATGAAAAATATTGAAATTTTGAAGAAAAATAAAATATTTTTGTTTCATAAAATAATATATTATTTTAGAAGTTTAAAATATTTTTTGTGGAATTTTTGGAAGTTTTTAACTATTTTTAATTAATTTATCAAAGAAACTAAAATAAAAATAGAAAATAAAATTAAAAATATAAGGATACTGATCTGGTGTGGCAATTAATGAAGGAGCATGGTGAGCTTGCATGTGTGAGGCGTTGGATTGACTTTGAGATTGATCCAAGGGCACAGATTTGTAGGTGCATGGTATGATGGTGTACACTGAATCCAAGGGGATTCAAAGTCTTTGCAGGGGCCCACGCTGGATTGACCAGCGAATAAGATTTGAGGGAAGGGCCACCTTGGCGCGCTGAAAAGTCAGACGAACCACGCTTGGACGCGTGGTCGTCTTCAACCTCCAGAAGTGAGGTTTTCAGCTTCAAATAGCGGGGGTTTTTAACCTCCCCTATTTGGACGTTAAAATTCCAGTTTTTTAACAACCTATGAACCTGCAAAAAATACGAGTTAGCAATAGAAACAAGTGACCCAGATCCACTAATTAGAGTGTCCTGAATCCAAATATGTCATTTGTTTTAAGGTTTGAAGCTCCTAGCTATGGATACGAAGAAGATGAAGCTTAAACACTCATGGACTCGTTTTAATGGTGGAGCCTGATCCTCACGTCGGAACACTCATGCTAAGGCCCAGATCACACATATAGGTCCCCATAAGGATGTTAGGGTGGTTAGTTTGCATATGAAATTAATTGCATATATGAAAACGAAAATAAAGGCATATGTACATGAAGAACACTTATATGCTTTATACGACTCTCATAGGCCTATATTTAGAGTTCAATCTTACTCTATAATGTTTGAGAAGATGATTAGAAAGCTTGGTTTGTATTAATATTGATTGGAGAATTGAATTTGAAATTTACAAAGTATATGCAAATTTTAGAGAATTTTTGGTGATATCTTGACTATGCCTTGCAATACTTCTTGTCTCCTATTTCGTGTGTCCCTCTTTTGCTGAAGTATGATGCTTCTTTTATAGCCCAAAGTTGCTTGGAACTCAAGCTAAGAAGCTTTGTTGTCTTTGTTGAAAGTTT